>NC_052174.1:10594758-10744392 GCF_902713615.1 Scyliorhinus canicula
ACTGGTGGGGATGGGTCTGTCACTGTATAACACTGGGGTACAGTACTGGTGGGGACGGGTCTGTCACTGTATAACACTGGGGTACAGTACTGGTGGGGAGGGGTCTGTCGCTGTATAACACTGGGGTACAGTACTGGTGGGGACGGGTCTGTCACTGTATAACACTGGGGTACAGTACTGGTGGGGACGGGTCTGTCACTGTATAACACGGATACAGTACTGGTGGGGAGGGGTCTGTCACTGTATAACACTGGGGTACAGTACTGGTGGGGAGGGGTCTGTCACTGTATAACACTCGGGTACAGTACTGGTGGGGATGGGTCTGTCACTGTATAACACTGGGGTACAGTACTGGTGGGGACGGGTCTGTCACTGTATAACACTGGGGTACAGTATTGTTGGGGACAGGTCTGTCACTGTATAGCACTGGGGTACTGGTGGGGACGGGTCCGTCACTGTATAACACTGGGGTACAGTACTGGTGGGGACGGGTCTGTCACTGTATAACACTGGGGTACAGTCCTGGTGGGGATGGGTCTGTCACTGTATAACACTGGGGTACAGTACTGGTGGGGACGGGTCTGTCCCTGCATAACACTGGGGTACAGTACTGGTGGGGATGGGTCTGTCACTGTATAACACGGGTACAGTACTGGTGGGGAGGGGTCTGTCACTGTGTAACACTGGGGTACAGTACTGGTGGGGATGGGTCTGTCACTGTATAACACTGGGGTACAGTACTGGTGGGGATGGGTCTGTCACTGTATAACACTGGGGTACAGTACTGGTGGGGATGGGTCTGTCACTGTATAACACTGGGGTACAGTACTGGTGGGGATGGGTCTGTTACTGTATAACACTGGGGTACAGTACTGGTGGGGACGGGTCTGTCACTGTATAACACTGGGGTACAGTTCTGGTGGGGACGGGTCTGTCACTGTATAACACTGGGGTACAGTACTGGTGGGGATGGGTCTGTCACTGTATAACACTGCGGTACAGTACTGGTGGGGACGGGTCTGTCACTGTATAACACTGGGGTACAGTACTGATGGGGACAGGTCTGTCACTGTATAACACTGGGGTACAGTACTGGTGGGGACGGGTCTGTCACTGTATAACACTGGGGTACAGTACTGGTGGGGACGGGTCTGTCACTGTATAACACTGGGGTACAGTACTGGTGGGGATGGGTCTGTCACTGTATAACACTGGGGTACAGTACTGGTGGGGAGGGTCTGTCACTGTATAACACTGGGGTACAGTACTGGTGGGGACGGGTCTGTCACTGTATAACACTGGGGTACAGTACTGATGGGGACAGGTCTGTCGCTGTATAACACTGGGATACAGTACTGGTGGGGATGGGTCTGTCACTGTATAACACTGGGGTACAGTACTGGTGGGGACGGGTCTGTCACTGTATAACACTGGGGTACAGTACTGGTGGGGACGGGTCTGTCACTGTATAACACTGGGGTACAGTACTGGTGGGGACGGGTCTGTCACTGTATAACACTGGGGTACAGTACTGGTGGGGATGGGTCTGTCACTGTATAACACTGGGGTACAGTACTGGTGGGGATGGGTCTGTCACTGTATAACACTGGGGTACAGTACTGGTGGGGATGGGTCTGTCACTGTATAACACTGGGGTACAGTACTGGTGGGGATGGGTCTGTCACTGTATAACACTGGGGTACAGTACTGGTGGGGACGGGTCTGTCACTGTATAACACTGGGGTACAGTACTGGTGGGGACGGGTCTGTCACTGTATAACACTGGGGTACAGTACTGGTGGGGACGGGTCTGTCACTGTATAACACTGGGGTACAGTACTGGTGGGGACGGGTCTGTCACTGTATAACTGGGGTACAGTACTGGTGGGGACGGGTCTGTCACTGTATAACACTGGGGTACAGTACTGGTGGGGATGGGTCTGTCACTGTATAACACTGGGGTACAGTACTGATGGGGACAGAGTTAGGACACTCCCCTTCCCTACCTGAGACATAGCACACTGTAACGCTGCAAACCTGAGCCCTCAATCCTCTGCTGGCGCCCGCTGTACCCGCCCTGAGAGAGCCGAGCACCGTTGAAGGTGCCAGCTTTCAGATGTGACCTTAAACCCCATCCCTCAGTGCCCCCCCGAGTTGTACAGAGAACACACCTTTGACGCCATTTGAAGACGATTTATTCTGGCTCGCCTTTAACCCTGAACCCAAACAGACGATCTGTTCACGATCACATTGGTGTTTTTTATTTGTGCGGGATCTTGCTGTGCAAGAAATGGCGGTCGCTAATGCGCAATAGTGACGGCACTCCAAAATGCTTAATTGGCTATTTTGGGCTGTCCTGTCAATGTGAAAGGGCGGGGGGGGGGGGGGGGTGGGGGGGCGTTAAATCCATTTACAACTCATCACAGAGGGTGATGATACATTGACCGGTTTTATAATTAGCTCTCTTCTCTCCTGATCGAATCTCCACTTCAGGGATGTGAATTAAATGTGCGCGCGCTTGTCTTCTGGCCACAGTGTGTCAGCAGAACGAGCTGGGCTTCGTCCAGTCCCGGAGTGGTGTGGGGTGTGGGGAGGAGGGAGGAGATCGGACTTCATCCATCGAACCAGTGCCCTGGCTTCAACTCTCAGGAGTCTGACTAAGGAGACACGCCACGGGGGGGAGGGGGGGGGGGGGGGGCAGTGTCAGAACTGAACGTCCCCGTTATTGTGTTTCGTTTCACATTATTGTACTTTACAAATCTCTTTCTCAGCTGTTCACTGACTCATATCAGACATGTGCCCGAGGAGAATCCCCCCCCCCCCCACCCCCAACCCACGGTTCCACAAAACCTGCAGCTCACAATGTCCTGCCTTGCACGACCCCTGCTACCCCCGACTACTCCTTCCCCTTCTGAAACCGTGTGACTGGATCTTGGGCACAGTGCGTGGGCCGAGTGCCCAGTCGAGTTCGCCAGTCTCCACGCGCAGGCTCACACTGGCGGTCAGCTCATCGACCACACGGGGCTTCTTGGCCTCCCGACACGCAACTTACGGGCAGTGCGGTGGGGGCGTTAGGGGGACGGTGGGGGGGGGGGGGGGGAGGAGTTCGAAGGGCAGGTGGGGGTTTGTGACGAGCACAGGACAGTGATCGGGAAGGTGGAACTGCTCCTTGGGCAGCACAGTGGTTAGCACCGTGGCTTCACAGCGCCCGGGTCCCAGGTTCGATTCCCCGCTGGGTCACTGTCTGTGCGGAGTCTGCACTTTCCCTGGGTTTCCTCCGGGTGCTCCGGTTTCCTCCCACAGTCCAAAGACGTGCAGGTTAGGGTGGAGTGGCCGCGATAAATTGACCCTTTGTGACCAAAAAAAGGTTAGGAGGGGTTATTGGGTTACGGGGATGGGATGGATAAAGTGGGTCGGTGCACACTCGATGGGCCGAATGGCCTCCTTCTGCACTGTATGTTCTATGGTCTCACCGTGCTCCCTCGCGATTTCCTCCTCCAACGCAGCACCTTCCATGCCGGACAGCACCATAGAATTCCTGCAGTGCTGAAGGAAGCCATTCGGCCCATCGAGTCGGCACCGACCCTCTGAAAGAGCACCCTACCTAGGCTCACCTCTGCTATCTGGAGAGTCGGCGGACCGGCGTCGCGTGATTCGTGCCCAGCCCGGCGATTCTCCGGCTGGCGTGGGCTGAGAGAATCCCGCCCCCTGTCTTTCATGTGCGACGTAGAGGCCAGGCCCCCACCCAGGTGAATGTAAAAGATCCCCCCCCCGACGCTATGGGAAGAAGTGCGGGGGAAGGGGGTGGGGGAGGGGGTTCGCAGGGAGGGTGAACAGTTGGTATCCACCGACCTGGTGCCCTGATCAATAGTCTATTCCTCAGCTAACATCATTGAAGCAGATATACTTGAAAGGAACTGACAGGTTGTTGGGGGGTAAGATGTTTCCCTGTGGTTCTGGGCGTCTAGAATCAGGGGGCACAATTTCAAAGTCAGGGGACCCCACTGGTGACCGAGACGAGGAGAAATTCCTTCACACAGAGGGTGGTGAATCTTTGGAATTCTCCATCTTAGAGGGCAGTGGAAGTTCAATCATTTAGTGTGTTTAATGTAGAGATTGACGGATTTCTGATTAATAATAAGTTAAAGGGCGAGGGGGGGGGGGGGGGGGGAATTATAGAAAAAGGCATCGCGTGTCCAATCAGCCTTGGTCGTATTGAATGGCAGAACAGGCTCGATGGGCTGAATGGTCTCCTCCTGTTCCTCTGGTTGCTGCTTGCGGGAGCTTGCTGTGTGTTCGTTGGCCGTTATGCTTCCTCTATTTTACAACAGTGGCAGATTGAGGCTCCCACATTGCCAACGTGAAGGGCAAGGATTCCCAGCCTGGACATCGGGGGTCAAGTAGAAATGCGGGATAAATGGCATGGGGGTTGGAGTGGGGGGGGCATGAAGGGAGGGGGCGGGCAGGCAGGGGGCGTGGGGGCATGGAGGGAAGGGGGCGAGTGGATGCAGGGTTTCCAACAGGACGTGGGTTAAATGTTAAAAATATGGGACGATCCCGGAAAATAGTTACCCCGCAGCCCCCCCCCCCCTTTCACGTCGCCACTGCGCCGCTAAATTACCAATGGGGGTCGCTTACATTCACTCTGTACGCGGAGCCTCGCTTTAACATCACATCAGCTTTCACATCAGAAGAGCAGCAGATACCTGGGAACCCCACCACCTGGAGGTTCCCCTCCGAGTCACTCACCGTCCCGACTGGGAAATGTATCGGCCGTTCCTTCACTGTCGCTGGGGCAAAATCCTGGAACTCCCTCCCTAACAGCACAGTGGGTGTACCTACACCCGAAGGACTGCAGCGGGTTCAAGAAGGCGGCTCACCCGCCACCTTCTGAAGGGCAACTAGGGACGGGCAATAAATCCCCAGCGACGGCCCACATCCCGTAAACGAATTAGAAATGACATCGGGGAGGCAACAGCTCCGACAGTGTGGCACTCCCTCAGTGCTGCACAGCTCAGTGTCAGCATGGATTTAGCCCTCAGTCCCTGGAGCGGGACTTGAACCCACAGCCACAGTGCCTCAGATGGCACACTCCGGAAGGACAGAGGTTTCTGTGGGCTGACGTTGGTTCCATTTCTCATTTTCGATTAACTTGGGGCAGGCTTTTAGCTCCTCAGCTGGCTTTATGAATGAAATGAAAATGAAAATCGCTTATTGTCACGAGTAGGCTTCAATGAAGTTACTGTGAAAAGCCCCTAATCGCCACATTCCGGCGCCTGTTCGGGGAGGCTGGTACGGGAATCGAACCGTGCTGCTGGCCTGCCTTGGTCTGCTTTAAAAGCCAGCGATTTAGCCTTGTGAGCTAAACCAGCCCCTGAAGTTGGGTTGAATGGCTGAGATTAATGTGGCTCGGGTCGGGACGGGGGGGTGCGGGGGGAGGTGCGATGCACGATCTCAGTTTCACATCCATGAGACGTGGTTCCGTGTGGTTTCCTGTGTCAACTGGGCGCACAAGAATCCTCCCACCCCCATTGCCTGCCCTGGCCTGTGATCTGGGAAATCAGATTGACTCTGGGGTCTGGTAATGTTCCACCATGAGCTCCTGTTTGCTTTTTTTTTAGCACTGCTGCCTCACGGGTGCCATGGACCCCGGGTTTGATTACGACCTTGGGCGACTGTGTGTGTGTGTGTGTGTGGAGTTTGCATGTCTTCCCCGTGTCTGTGTGGGTTTCCTCCGGGTGCTCCGGTTTCCTCCCACAGTCCAAAAATGTGCAGGTTGGCCTTGTTAAAATTTCCCCTTTGCGCCCAAAGATGTGCCGTTTAGGTCCCAGGGATGAGATGGGATGGGGTGGGGTGGGGGAGTGAGTCTAGGCGGGGCGCTCTTTCAGAGGGTCGGTGCAGACTGGATGGGCTGAATGGCCTCCCTCGGCACTGTAAGGATTCTATGCTTGTAGGTGAGGGAGATTGAGGCCCATGGGTTTGGCCACTTCCCAGAGATCGATGAGCGTTCAACACCGGCATGGCATCCTTGTGTGACATCACAGGTGTGACATCACAGGCGTGACATCACAGACGTGACATCAATACTGACATCATGGGCGTGACATCAGCGACATGACATCACTGGCATGGCAACATTGGTGTGACGTCACTGGATATGAGGGTGGGCTGAGCCGGTTAGGCCTACACTCATTGGAGTTTAGAAGAATCAGAGGTGATCTTCAAACATCTCAGGTTCAGAGAGGACCTGACCAGGTGGATGCTGGGAGGATGTTTCCCTTTGCCGGGGAATAGAGGACTGATCGGACGGGGCGTCGATGGAGTCACAGTTTCAAATTAAAGTGTCTTCTATTTAAGATGAAATTAAATGAAATGAAAATCGCTTATTGTCACGAGTAGACTTCAACGAAGTTACTGTGAAAAGCCCCTAGTCGCCACATTCCGGCGCCTGTTCGGGAGGCTGGTACAGGAATCGAACCGTGCTGCTGGCCTGCTTGGTCTGCTTTTTTAAAAGCCAGCGATGGAGAGGAATTTCTTCTCACACAGGGTCGTTAACCTTTGCTGTTTTATCCCCAGTGACCAGGGGAGGAGGCTGGGTCATTGAATACATACATGGTTGAGTTAGTTAGATAATTGCTTGACACGAGAGTCAAGGGTTATGGGGACTGGGTGGATTCTGAGGCCTGGTCACTTTTCTAACAATCTAAAGGCACCGACGCTCAGAATTGGACTGGATAAACACGTTAGGGGTTCATTTATTAAGACTAGGGAACATTTGTGTAAAGGTAGACAGCTTGACGACAACCACAACATGAGCTGTGCGCGTTTGCTCTGCTCACAGGCCAAAGTGATACCGAGACGGGACACACGTCCTTTCTGGTGATGCTGTGCTGCTATCTTTATCGGGCGAGGATGCTTTCCCCCTCCTGGGGAATCTGCAACCCCAGGCGGGGGGGGGGGGGGGGGGGGGGGGGATGAGAGGGAGGGGGGGTGAGAGGGAGGGAGGGGGGGGGGGCATTGGGAGAAGTTTCAAAATAAAGGGCCTCCCAATTAGGAAAGGGACGAGGAGGCAATACTTCTCCCAGAGGCTCATCAATGTTTGGAAATCTCTCTCGCAGAGAGCTGTGACGGCTGGGCTTTGAGGCGGAGTTAGGCAGATTTTTGTTAGACGGGTGAGTCAAGGGCTACGTGGGATGGGAGGGGGGGGGGGGGGGAGCGGGGGTTACGTTTGCATGCCCAAATCTGCCCGGAGGCCTAATTATCTAAAGCAATAGAACTCCAGCTGAGCGATGTTTTCCGACCACAACAGATTGTTTTCCTATTAGCTTCTCTACCCCCGATGGTTTGTTCAGGTCACTGAAGACACCGCCTCCGGAGTAGAAGGCCTTTGGTTTTGTCTCCATGGTTACAGATGTTTTTTGACCTCCCTGAGGGCCTTTGATTCAGGCCTTTCAATCGAGGAGGGAGTAGGACATGTAGCAGAGACAGAAAGATCCACCACGCCCTGTTTCTCACACCTTCTTAAACAATAATAATGATCTTTATTAATAGTGTCACAAGTCGGCTTACATTAACACTGCAATGACGTTACTGTGAAAAGCCCCTAGTCGCCACATTCCGGCGCCTGTTCGGGTACACGGAGGGAGAATTCAGAATGTCCAATTCGCCTAACAAGCACGTATTTCGGGGACTTGTGGGAGGAAACCGGAGCACCGGAGGAAACCCACACAGACATGGGGAGAACGTGCAGACCCCGCACAGACAGTGGCCCAAGCCGGGAATCGAACCCGGGACTCTGACGCTGTGAAGCAACAGTGCTAACCTCTGTAGGGATCTGAGAGGTTACACACGTTTAAATATTCAATTTTAATTCATCCAAAATACGGACTTCTGCGAATGTGAATGGTTAATGCAAAGGAGGTTTGTAGGGGCCGGGATGGAGGTGGGGAATGGAATGCTGGAGTTACTTAAAGCACGGGGTTAGATACAGAGTAAAGCTCCCTCTACACTGTCCCCATCAAACACTCCCAGGACAGGTATAGCACGGGGTTAGATACAGAGTAAAGCTCCCTCTACACTGTCCTCATCAAACACTCCCAGGACAGGTACAGCACGGGGTTAGATACAGAGTAAAGCTCCCTCTACACTGTCCCCATCAAACACTCCCAGGAAAGGTACAGCACGGGGTTAGATACAGAGTAAAGCTCCCACTATACTGTCCCTATCAAACACTCCCAGGACAGGTACAGCACGGGGTTAGATACAGAGTAAAGCTCCTTCTACACTGTCCCCATCAAACATTCCCAGGACAGGTACAGCACAGGGTTAGATACAGAGTAAAGCTCCCTCTACACTGTCCCCATCAAACACGCCCAGAACAGGTACAGCACAGGGTTAGATACAGAGTAAAGCTCCCTCTACACTGTCCCCATCAAACACTCCCAGGACAGGTACAGCACGGGGTTAGATACAGAGTAAAGTTCCCTCTACACTGTCCCCATCAAACACTCCCAGGACAGGTACAGCACGGGGTTAGATACAGAGTAATGCTCCCTCTGGACTGTCCCCATCAAACACACTCAGGTCAGGTGGAGCATGGGTTTAGATACAGAGTAAAGCTCCCTCTACACTGTCCCCATCAAACACTCCCAGGACAGGTACAGCACAGGGTTAGATACAGAGTAAAGCTCTCTCTACACTGTCCCCATCAAACACTCCCAGGTCAGGTACAGCACGGGGTAAGATACAGAGTAAAGCTCCCTCTACACTGTCCCCATCAAACACTCCCAGGACAGGTACAGCACGGGGTTAGATACAGAGTAAAGCTCCCTCTACACTGTCCCCATCAAACACTCCCAGGACAGGTACAGCACGGGGTTAGATACAGAGTAAAGCTCCCTCTACACTGTCCCCATCAAACACTCCCAGGACAGGTACAGCACGGGGTTAGATACAGAGTAAAGCTCCCTCTACACTGTCCCCATCAAACACTCCCAGGACAGGTACAGCACGGGGTTAGATACAGAGTAAAGCTCCCTCTACACTGTCC
Source organism: Scyliorhinus canicula (assembly GCF_902713615.1). Taxonomy (NCBI): domain Eukaryota; kingdom Metazoa; phylum Chordata; class Chondrichthyes; order Carcharhiniformes; family Scyliorhinidae; genus Scyliorhinus; species Scyliorhinus canicula. The sequence continues at coordinate 10,603,808 of NC_052174.1, forward strand.
CCATCAAACACTCCCAGAACAGGTACAGCACGGGGTTAGATACAGAGTAAAGCTCCCTCCACACTGTCCTCATCAAACACTCCCAGGACAGCTACAGCACGGGGTTAGATACAGAGTAAAGCTCCCTCTACACTGTCCCCATCAAACACTCCCAGGACAGGTACAGCACGGGGTTAGATACAGAGTAAAGCTCCCTCTACACTGTCCCCATCAAACACTCCCAGGACAGGTACAGCACGGGGTTAGATACAGAGTAAAGCTCCCTCTACACTGTCCCCATCAAACACTCCCAGGACAGGTACAGCACGGGGTTAGATACAGAGTAAAGCTGCCTCTACACTGTCCCCATCAAACACTCCCAGGACAGGTACAGCACGGGGTTAGATACAGAGTAAAGCTCCCTCTACACTGTCCCCATCAAACACTCCCAGGACAGGTACAGCACGGGGTTAGATACAGAGTAAAGCTCCCTCTACACTGTCCCCATCAAACACTCCCAGGACAGGGACAGCACGGGGTTAGATACAGAGTAAAGCTCCCTCTACACTGTCCCCATCAAACACTCCCAGGACAGGTACAGCACGGGGTTAGATACAGAGTAAAGCTCCCTCTACACTGTCCCCATCAAACACTCCCAGGACAGGGACAGCACGGGGATAGATACAGAGTAAAGCTCCCTCTACACTGTCCCCATCAAACACTCCCAGGACAGGTACAGCACGGGGTTAGATACAGAGTAAAGCTCCCTCTACACTGTCCCCATCAAACACTCCCAGGACAGGTACAGCACGGGGTTAGATACAGAGTAAAGCTCCCTCTACACTGTCCCCATCAAACACTCCCAGGACAGGTACAGCACGGGGTTAGATACAGAGTAAAGCTCCCTCTACACTGTCCCCATCAAACACTCCCAGGACAGGTACAGTACGGGGTTAGATACAGAGTAAAGCTCCCTCTACACTGTCCCCATCAAACACTCCCAGGACAGGTACAGCACGGGGTTAGATACAGAGTAAAGCTCCCTCTACACTGTCCCCATCAAACACTCCCAGGACAGCTACAGCACGGGCTTAGATACAGAGTAAAGCTCCCTCTACACTGTTCCCTAAAAACACTTTGAGTCATTTCCCAGACTCTGCCTACTGGAACAGCTTGCGCCTGGGCACCGGGACTACCGATCGGCGGGCGGGCTAATTCCGGGGGGGGGGGGGGGGGGGATGGCAGCCTATGTTCCTCTGGGCCAAGCCCCTGTAGGTCTCCGCCATGTTGCATGGGGGCCGCCGAAGAGACGGCAACCCACGCGCATGCGCGGACCCCGGCCGTGCTGCGTGAAGCGCTCCAGCGCCGTGCTGCTGGCCCCCTGTGGGTTGGAGGATCGCTGCTCCTAGCGGCCGTTTACGACGTTTACAACGGCGGCAACACTCAGCCGCTAAAACGGAGAATCCCCTCCCCCCCTTGCATCAGCTCAGGGCTGGCAGTGTGAAGAAAATTCTCCAGCCTGCTCTCTCGCTAATTATCTTCAATCCGGGCCCTCTTTTTACCAACTCAACTGGGAACAGCTTTGCACCACTTACTGCTTCAAAGCCCCCCTGTAATTTTAAACGTCTCTATTGAATCTCCCTTCTGTGCTATGAGGAGAACATTCTCAAATTCCCTTTTGTCCTCTGGGTAACTGTTGCCTTGACTGGTGAACCTCCTCTGCACGCTTTATGCCTTCCTTAAAGTTATGGTGCCAAGAATTGAACACAGTACTGCTGGCCTAATCAGTGATTTCCACTATGAGAACTCGCACGAATTCCTTGTTCTTGCGTTCTAACCCCGTGCCTCTACTTCCGAAGTCAAGCACCCTTAATAGTTTGTGAACGGGCTTGTCAACTTGTTGTGTCAGCTTCAAATATTTATGGCTGGGTGTGTAGACAGGCAGACTCCGTAGGATATTAGAGAAAGGATGCTTTGCACTGATATCGCACCTTTCACAGAGTCAGGACATCCCAAAGTACTTCAGAGTCATTTTAAAGTGTCGCCGATATAATGAAGCAAATGAAGCAGCCAATTTGTCCAGAGGAAGGTCACTCTGTCGGTGGAGGGATGAATATTGGCAAGGATGTCAATGAAATCTGCCCTGCTGTGGAATAGTTTGCTGCAGGACATTTAATGTCCTTCCGGGGCCTCGATTGAACCGTTCCTTCAACAGGCGGCAGCGCAGCACTTCCTCAATGCCATCCAGCCAGCTCTGCGACATTCCCGACGGCACGGCCTTGGAAGCACTTGCGGATCCCCTCTGGCCAAGCCCCGGGAGTTGAATTGCTGCTGCCTGACGCATCCCAGGGGAAACTCGCTCCGCATCTCCTGCTTCTTCACCCACGTCCCACAGAGAGAGCCCGGGAACTCTCTGTTGTGAGCTTTAGAGAGGGAGAGGAGGGGGACAGAGCAACCTTGCACCACCAATGTCTTATCACACACACACACACAATTTACAGTGCAGAAGGAGGCCATTCTTTAGACACTAAGGGGCAGTTTATCATGGCCAATCCACCTAACCTGCACATCTTTGGACTGTGGGAGGAAACCGGAGCACCCGGAGGAAACCCATGCACACACGGGGAGGATGTGCAGACTCCGCACAGACAGTGACCCAAGCCGGGAATCGAACCTGGGACCCTGGAGCTGTGAAGCATTTATGCTAACCACTATGCTGCGGTCCAATCATTTGGTTCACAGGATAACAGAATTTACAGTGCGGAAGGAGGCCATTGGGCCCATCGAGTCTGCACCAGCCCTTGGAAAGTGCGCCCTAACCAAGCTCTCACCTCCACCCTATCCCCGTGACCCCACCTTATCTTTTTTGGACCCTAAGGGCGATTTAGCAGAGCCAATCCGCCTACCCCTTTGTTGAATAGCGATTGCATTGTTATGCACTTGATGAGTATTGGTCCGCCTGTAAATGGGAACCCTTCCGTGCACAGTGGACACCCCGGGGAATGGGGTGCTTGAATTCAGCCCTGTGATCCCATTTTGCTTTGATATTTTAAATTCCCTTTCAGGAGCTGCCTTTCCTCGCGTCCCTCGCTTTGTTAATTTAGTTCCTGTGGTTAACTCAAAAGAGTACAAATGGGGAGCAGGTACCTCTTTCTAATTGTGAGATTATTTGACCTTTTGATAATTTGTTCCTCGGTCCCTTCTTTTGTTAATTGTTTTGCGGTAATTGTATGTGTGGTGAATCACAGTCTAGTCATTCACACTGTGTTATATTGTGTGTGTTGTGTCCTTGTGGGCTCGGCATACGAGCAGTTGCGCGGCTCTGCCCATAGGGGGCGATGAGGGGTTTGTACTGGGCTCCACCCTTGGCTCCGCCCATGGTTCCGCCCATGGCTCCTCCCACCAACCGGAAGTATACAGCTTTGCAGTCGCGAGCCTGCCTGCCAGCTCATCTCGTCGCAGGCAGGCTCTGTTGTAAGACTATTAAAACCACTGTTCACTTCCAGCCACGTGTCTTGTGAATTGATGGTCACATCAGTATGTACAAGTGGGAACACTGGGCAGTGGATGAAGTGGGAGAGTCTGGGATACAGTTTTGCTGGTGTACAGGGTCAGCGAGTCATTAGGAAAGGTCATGGAGTTTTATAGCATATTATGAGGGGGAGTTAATTACAAAAGTGGTGGGATTATGCGTCAGTCGCACAGGGCATTGGTGAGACAACAGCTGGAGTATTGTGTACAGTATCAGTCTCCTTACTTTAGGAAAGATGTAAATGTGTCAGGAAGCAGTTCAGAGAAGGTTTACCCAGCTAATACCAGGATGTGGTAATATGACTAGAGGTACTACGGTACCTGGGAGTGTGAGCTACCATTGGTGGAGAAGGCTCGCTGCTCGTTGGCCCAAGTGTTTGCATTTCATTGGTCGGAACGTAAGGTAGCTCCGCCCAGTGAGGCGGGGTATAAGAACCTGTGTTTCCCAGCAGCCGGCCTCTTTCTGTACTCGAGCTGCTGGGGAAACATCTTGTTGATTAAAGCCTTCAGTAGTTATTGATCGCGCATCACAGGAACGGGCGGGTTGTCCGATGAGGAAAGGTTGGTGAGGTTGGATTTGTATCCGCTAGAGTTTGAAGAGTGAGAGGCGACTCGATCAAAACCTTTAAGATCCTGAGGGGGTGTCGACAGGGGGTGGATGTGGAGAGGATGTTTCCTCTTGTGGGAGAACTGGAAGGGTCACCGTTTAAAAATAAGGGGGTGGCCCCTTTAAGACGGAGATGAGGAGAAATATTTTCTCTCAGAGGGCGGAGTCTCTGGAATTCTCTTCCTCAAAAGGGGGCGGAAGCAGAATCTTTGGAAAATTTTAAGGCAGGGCTGGATACATTCTTGACTAATGAGGGGGGGGTGAAAGGTTTTTGGGGGGTGAAAGGTTATCAGGGGTAGGCGGGAATGTGGGGTGAGGTCACAATCGTATCATTAATGATGTTATTGAATGGGGGAGCAGGGCTCGAGGGGCCGAGTGGCCCACTCCTGCTCTTAACGAATATGTTTGTCCGTCTTGGGGGAAAAAAATATGTTTTAAGTACAGGCTGGCTTGCGGTTCGTTCTTCCACAACATATAATTATTGGATTTAACACACACTTGGTCACTGGATTCGGGAAAGTGGGAAGGAACGCTGCCACCATGGTTGGTTCTGTGGCAGGTCAGAAACCGACAATCTTTTGTCGAGGAGGATTACATTTGGGTCCATGGTGATGTTATGGACAGATACAAAGAGGAGTGTGACAGTGTGCGGAGAAAGACTACCACAAAATGGATCATCCAACCACTCGTAAAACCAATGCCGTCCTTAGTTCAGAGGTTTGAGTTTGGAAAACCTCTGAGGCTGGAGGCGCTGTGCCAGGGCAACACCGGACTTGACTTTACCGCCTGTCTTTTGGTTTCCTTTGAGCCTCCCTACCCACTCCTTCGACCCCCTGCAGGGCAGAGTGGGTAGGAGGATGGAGAAGTCAGGGCATGTTCAATATGTCCGATGGTTACTCTGCCACCTTCATGCCCACCCTGGAGCTGACCTGCATAATAGGATGCCCCGCCCGCCATATATAAATAAATAATTCAATGTCAATTAGGTTTGTACGCTGCACATACCACAATATTAATAATAATCTGTATTAGTGTCACAAGTAGGCTCACATCAACACTGCAATGAGGTTACTGTGGAAATCCCCTCGTCGCCACATTCCGGCGCCCGTTCGGGTACACAGAGGGAGAATTCAGAATGTCCAACTCGCCTGACAAGCACGTCTTTCGGGACTTGTGGGAGGAAACCGGAGCGCCCGGAGGAAACCGACCCAGACACGGGGGAGAACGTGCAGACTCCGCACAGGCAGTGACCCAAGGTGGGGAATCGAACCCGTGTCCCCGGCGCTGTGAAGCAGCAGTGCTAACCACTGTGCTACAGTGCCACCCATACAACTGGCATGGGCAGGTGGGCTGGGTGTTTGCGTGTGTATTGATGTTAGTTGAGTGGGACGTCGGGGAGAACTCTGCCGGTTCTCCTTTGCAATAGCGTCACGGGGATTTCTCTGTCCACCAGAGAGAGAAACAAGACTTTGATTTAACACCTCATCCTCTGGCACCTCTGGAAGCGTAACACTCCGTCCGTACTGCACTGAAGCGTCAGCCTGGGTTTTGTGGTCAGGTCGCGTGAGAGGAAATAAACCCACCACCATCTGACGCAACCCTGACGTTTCCAGAGACTGAGTCAAGGCCCGGCGTTGGGAGGGGGGGGGGCGGGAATGTGGGGAATAAGACAATTGAGCAAGGTGATTCCTCCCTCTTCAAATCTACGGGCACGGTATGATTTTTACGATGGCATGACCTGCCCGTCACACCTGGAGTTCTGTCTGAGATCCACGGGGAAAGTCGAAAGAGAGACTTGCGTTTCCATAGCGTCTTTCAGACCATCAGGAATGGGGGTGGGGGGAGGCGGTAGGAAGTGAGGGGGAGGCAGGAAGGGGAAGGGAAGACGCTAAGGGAAACACAGGGCAAGCAGAGAAAGGCACGGAGGCTGAATGCATAAGTGACCACAGCGGCGAAATCAGTGCGCAATCTCACTCGCAGCTGTCTTTATTTCCTCTTTTTTTTTGCCTTTTCTTTTTAAAATTATGAGCGCATAAGGCTCCCTTGTCGATACTCTCTATTCTGTTAGTGATGAATGAAACGCTCTCAATAAAAATATTTTTAAAAAATGAAAGTGCGGAAAAGATTCTCGAGATTGGTTCCAGAAATGAGGAACTTCACTTAGACAAATCGCGAATCAAGGGTCAAATAAAGAAAGGATTTGTTGACCGCCAGTCAGTATGCATGACGAACCATGATGGTTTATTTGCAAAGGGTGTTTACGCAGACTTTCGCAATGTTATCACGACTAACTCCAGGATCTACAAAATTATGAGGGGCATAGACAGAGTGGATAGTCAGAGGCTTTTCCCCAGGGTAGAGGGGTCAATTACTAGGGGGCATAGGTTTAAGGTGCGAGGGGCAAGGTTTAGAGGAGATGTACGAGGTAAGGTTTTTTACACAGAGGGAAGTGGGTGCCTGGAACTCGCTGTCGGAGGAGGTGGGGCCGATAGTGACGTTTAAGGGGCATCTTGACAAATACATGAATAGGATGGGAATAGAGGGATACGGACCTCGGAAGGGTAGGAGATTTTAGTTTAGACGGGCAGCATGGTCGGCACGGGCTTGGAGGCCGAAGGGTCTGTTCCTGTGCTGTACTTTTCTTTGTTCTCTGATCAGCCCTGTCTGCAAAATCCGATATTCCACGCTCTGAACCTTTGATCCCCGCACCCCATTCCCGCCGGATCTTATTGAAAGGTAGAGCGGGCTCGAGGGGGCCAAAGGGTTAAGGGGAGCGGGCGATAGAGCGGGGCCGAGGCCCCAAGATTAGCCAGGATCATATTGAATGGCAGCGCAGGCCCGAGGGCCTCATGCTCCTTCTCCTCGCCTCCTCGTGTTCGAGGTGACGAATCTGGGGCTGTTTTCCGCCAGAGGACATAAGGTGAAGATTCGATAGAGCTCCACAAAACCGTCAGGGGCCTGGAGAGGGAGAAACTGTTCCCATTGGTCGAAGGATCCGGAACTAGTGGACACCGTTTGAGGTAATTGGCCAGAGCAGCATTGACGGCATGAAGAAAAAGCTTTCAATATTGATTCGTCACCTGTGATGAAGGGGTTGTCCTGTGATGTGAGGTTGAATCAATTAGGTTTTTATTCTCTGAAGTTTAGAAGAATGGCGATCCCATTGAGACGGACAGGATTCTGAAGGGGTTTGACAGGGTGGGCGCTGAGAGATTGTCCCCGCTGGTTGGGGAATCTAAAACACGGGAGACACAGTCTCAGGATAAGGAAGTCGGCCATTTTGGGATGGAGTTGGCCATTTTGGGACTGAGTCGGCCATTGTGGGATTGAGTCGGCCATTTTGGGACCGAGATGAGGAGAAATTTCTTCACCCAAAGGGTTTGTGAATCTTTGGAATTCTCCAACCCCAGAGGATTGTTGGTGCTCCATTGCTGAATATATTTCAGGCTGTGGGATGGACAGATTTTTGGTCTCTCCGGGAATCAAGGGATTCTGGGAGCGGTGGGGAGTGGGGGGGGGGGGGCGAAACTTTAGTTGAGGCCCAAGATCAGCCACGATCATATTGAATGGCAGAACAGGCTTGAGGGGCCGAGTGGCCCAATCCTGCTCCCACTTCTTACGTTCTTATGTGTACGCAGCGAGCGACGAGGATTTAGAAAGTACTGCTTGAGAGTGTGGTGGAGGCTGATTCAGATGGAAGATGATTGTCTGCACAGAAGATATTTGCGGAGCTACGGGGAAACGGGCTGAGCAGGATGAGTGGAGTTGCTCTTGCCTAGAGCTGGAGCAGGAAGATGGGCCGAATAGTCATCTCCTTTATCCAGGGGCTAAATCGCTGGCTTTGAAAGCAGACCAAGGCAGGCCAGCAGCACAGTTCGATTCCCGTAACAGCCTCCCCGAACAGGCGCCGGAATGTGGCGACTAGGGGCTTTTCACAGTAACTTCATTGAAGCCTACTCGTGATAATAAGCAATTTTCATTTACATTTTTTCATACAGTAACCATTCTATCATCCTGTGAGCCTGCGGTCCCCTCTATATCGTATTGTCCCATACTGTGCCCTGTCTCTGATGAGAATTGCTGGGAGGGAGTCACGTTGCCAAATTTAAAACTCTCACAACAATTCATACTACGTAATACGAATTGTTGTGAGAGTTTCAAATTTGGTATTCTTGAATTTGTCCTGAGGGGGCTGGACAGAGTAGACCGGGATAAACTGTTGGTAAAAGGATCAAGATCGAGAGGGGGCACAGATTTAATGTGATTTGCAAAAGAAGCAAATGCGATGTGAGAAGAGGTTTTTTCCCCCCCAGCGAGGGGTTGAGGCCTGGATTGCGCTGCCTGGGCGTGTGGCGGAGGCGGGTTCAATCGAGGTGTCCGGGAGGGAGCCAGATGTTATTTGGACAGGAGCAATGTGTAGGGGGTTACAGGGAAGGGAAAAGGCAGGGGAGTGACACTAAGTCACGATGCCTGTTTGGAGAGCTGAGCAGATCTGATGGGCCGAATGGCGGAAACAATTCGGCGATTCCACGTCAGCAACATGTCTCTCTTCAGCAATATTTAAGCCTCTATGTTGTCACATTGTTGTACGCTGCCTGTGATCCTGGTTTGGCCTCGGCCCATGTTTGGATTGGCTTGGGGTCCAGCCTCTTATCCAACCCTGCCGTCTCCTCTTCCCTGAGCCGGAGGGGCACCCGGCCCAGTCTTTATCCACTTTTCGATTGGAGAAGGCTCCACATCTTTGGCAGCGGGTTCGGGAGAGAACTAGAGTGGAGCCCAAAATCAACCATGACTGCAAGCTTCCTGAAGCAGTGTAGCTGGAGAGAGAGGCCATTCGGCCCCTCCAGTCTGTTCCACAATTCGGTCAGAAAACCCTGAGCACTTGAGCTTTTCCCTGGGTCACCATTTCCTCTTCCTATTAGGCTCAGGGTTCACTGGAAAGGCTGGTAATTATTGCCTGCCCGTGGTTGCACGCGGAAAGATGGTCTTCTTCATTGACTGCAGTCCAAACAGGGAACGTGCTTCCCAAGTAGGGCCAGTTAGGGATTTGGATCCGGCAGCGATGAAGGAATGGGTGATTATATCCGTCCGAGTAGGCCGATGGAAGAAAATAAACAGGCTTGTCGAGGGGCACTTTAATATTTTGGGAGGAGATCATCCACTCCAGCACCACCAGTCTCGGAAGGCCCCCCCCCCCCCCCCCCCCCCCCCCCCCCCAGAGTACCGACAGGCACCTTTCTCCGGGGATACCCGGGAACGGACATGGCCATGGGAGAGAATGGGCGAGAGGCAGCTGGGTTGGACTGCCTGCTTCCTGGACCTGCGGATGGCCTGCTCGGCCAGGCCCAGCGATGGGCTAGCGGAGGAGGTTCTCCGCCCTACCTGCCCGCCCAAGGGAAATGGATGTACGCTTAATAAAAAGCTGAATTGCAGTGCCGTGGGATTGGTTGAGATGGTTCTTTCAGTGAAGGGGGGCGCAGAAAACCTGGGCCAAGTAACCTTCTCCCTGTGCTCCGTGATTCAGGTGTCATCGCCCGCAGTCTAGCTGTGGGGAGTGTTAGTAATTTCCTCTTTTGGACTCAAAGCTAGGCCACGTCACCTTACTGGGGGCCGGTATGGGGGCACTCAGCGCCGTTTCCGGTCAATCAGAACCTTCCGAAGTGTTGCCATGGGTTACCTCCTCGTCAGCGAGGACTTCACCGCCCAGGTTCAAACACCTGACCCCACCGGCAGAGAGCAACGACCTCGCGTGCGTCATCCTGCTTTCCCAGAAATGCACTGATTGTAAATATTCCACCCGGCAGACAGGGAACGGAGAGGGAAATGAATAGGGGCTCTGTTTTCCTGTGACTGCCCGTCTGCCCACTGACCTATTGCTGTGAGAGCAGAAGTAGGCCATTCGGCCCATCGAGTCTGCTCCGCCATTGAATGAGATCATGACTGACCTTGATGTACAATCCTCAACTCCACTTTCCCGCCTTTACTCCGTAACCCTCGATTCCCTCACTGATTGATCTCGGCCTTGAGCATGCTTAGCGACCCGGCCTCGACAGCTCTCTGCGGTAAAGAATTCCACAGATTCACTCCCCTCCGAGAGAAGAAATTCCTCCTCACCTCTGTCTGAAATGGACAACTCCAACTGGCTAACTTTTGACTTGCTGGATAACTTTCAACTGGGAGCGTGTCACACTCTGGGTGACACACGATAGGGCGTGGCGATCATAGTTACCATAGTGACCAACTGGAAATGAAAATGAAAATGAAAATGGCTTATTGTCACGAGTAGGCTTCAAATGAAGTTACTGTGAAAAGCCCCTAGTCGCCACATTCCGGCGCCTGTTCGGGGAGGCTGTTACAGGAATAGTAATAAGGCGATGCTTTGGTTATGAGGAGGTAGGATTTGACAACCCTCGAGGACTGGCTAAGAATTTCCGGCGATTGAAGATCAAGCTCCAAAACTCTGGAGGAAATCCACGGAAACCCGGCAGTGCAGAAGGAGGCCATTTGGCCCATCGAGTCCACACCAACCCTCTGAAAGAATATCCCACCAAGACCCACTCCCCGCGCGCCCCATCCCCTCGACCCCAACCAACTGGCACATCCTTGGACACGAAGGGGCAAATGATAGCAACTCCACCCGAACCTGCACACCTTTGGAATGTGGGGGGAAACCGGAGTACCCGGACGAAACGGGGATAATGGGCGAACGCCACACAGACACCCAAGGCCGGGAATCGAACCCGGAATCCCTGGCGCTGTGAGGCAGTGGTACTAACCACCCCGTGCCACCGACTCCTGGAGATAAATCAGCAAAAGATGCTTTTTGTCATTGTCTTTGTCTCCTTACCAGATGTAGAAATATCAAAAGTGTGAAATGAAGGCTGTTTTTTTCCCCCACAGACCAGCAGCATCCAGTTGGGTAGTGAACCTCTTCAGGTTTCCAGTTGGCTTTGGAAGGCGGTTGGCCGACTAACCGCAGGAACGTTGGGGGGGGGGGGTCACATGGTGAAACCTCCAGGGATAATCACAGTTGGCGACCCTAGGGGGCGAGGAAGTGGGGCAGGGGAGGGTAAAAGGCCATCCTCCAGTCCAGCCAATGGTGACCCTCAGCGTCGGGTTCCCCCTGGTGGCGGAGGGTGGGAATTATACAAAAACCCATTATCATCGGCAGGAGCCGGCCAATGGAAAAATGCCGCAGGGTGGTTGGAGGGCGGGGGGGGGGGGGGGGGGGGGGGGGGGGGGTGGGGGGGGGGGGGGGGCGAAATCTTGGTGGTCCCATCCAGAAAATCTCCAATAGTTTTTTTTTTTTGAACAGTACAGCACTGAACAGGCCCTTCGGCCCTCGATGTTGTGCCGAGCAATGATCACCCTACTCAAACCCACGTATCCACCCTATACCCGTAACCCAACAACCCCCCCTTAACCTTACTTTTTAGGACACTACGGGCAATTTATCATGGCCAATCCACCCTAACCCGCACATCTTTGGACTGTGGGAGGAAACCGGAGCACCCGGAGGAAACCCACGCACACACGGGGAGGACGTGCAGACTCCCGCACAGACAGTGACCCAAGCCGGGAATCGAACCCGGGACCCTGGAGCTGTGAAGCATTGAAGAGTGGAGACATTATTGGGCAAGTGAAATTAGGGATAGAATTTGAGAAAGGCAGTAGCCTGGGGAAGTGGGGGGGAGGGATGTCAGAGAGATGGCTGGGGGGGGGGGGGGGGGGGGGGGTAGATGGGCTGCATGGGACAAAATCCTTCTGACAGAGGGAGCAGGGGCGGGGGGGACAGGGAAAGGGCATGGGAACGGGACTCCTCGAGGGAGGGAATGCAGACTCAGTGGGCCAAATGGCCTCCTGAAGTCCGACACATTTCTGTGGTTGCAAAACTGGAGCGATCTCACATTCCTCGTGATAATACTCACTAACAGTTGCAAAGTGGATTAGTTTGCTCACTGCAGAGGGCTTGAAGGGACGGTGGGAATATCTGATTCCTCGAGCTATATGTAATGGTCCAATGTGCCTGTTTAGGAGTTCCTAAACTGAGGCCAGCAATGTGGAATGAATTGAGGGGCAAGCTACGGTTGGATGAGTGAGTGAACTTGGCTGATCATTTCTCTCCAGAGGTATGAGAGAAATAGTTATCTTGTTGCACACTAAATTCCAAAAGCATTAAGGAATCTGCCCACTGCCCGATGACTGGGCTCCCTTCATTTCAGTTGATCGGGGCCCCTGCCAGCAACGTTTTGCTCCGTTTTTTATTAACCCTTTCAGCACCAACGGCCATCGTTCTGTCGCGTCTACTGCGGCGTCATCCCTGTTTCGCGAGCGGTTTATTTCTCCCCCACTGGGCATGACAGAGTGAAGCCATCTGCGGTTACGGTCGCCCTTGATGGATCCAACTGGCTACTCGTCTTGCGGGGCGGGCTAGCTACTGGCCCCCAACCTGCCTTGCCCACAAAATGGCCACCGCCAGAACCAGCGTTGGCAACGAGGCTGGCGGCAGTACCTTTGGGCCTTGCCCACCTTCGTTCCCAACCTCGGGAATTCGGCCCTCAATACCATCCTTGTATTAAACGTAATTAACATGTTATTTGACCTGGAGGATCACCCTTGGGTGCCCTGTGGTGACACATGTGTTGATTGGATTGACCTGAGGGGGAAAGTTTAAGGGAGATTCATAGATTCATAGAACAGTACAGCACAGAACAGGCCCTTCGGCCCTCGATGTTGTGCCGAGCAATGATCACCCTACTCAAACCCACGTATCCACCCTATACCCGTAATCCAACAACCCCCCCTTTAACCTTACTTTTTAGGACACTACGGGCAATTTAGCACGGCCAATCCACCTAACCCGCACATCTTTGGACTGTGGGAGGAAACCGGAGCACCCGGAGGAAACCCACGCACACACGGGGAGGACGTGCAGACTCCGCACAGACAGTGACCCAGCCGGGAATCGAACCTGGGACCCTGGAGCTGTGAAGCATTTATGCTAACCACCATGCTACTGAGATGTGCGTGGAAAGTTTTTTACGCAGAGGGTGGTGGGTACCTGGAACGCTTTAGCCAGCGGAGGTGGTAGAGGCGGGCACGATAGCATCATTTAAGAGGCATCTAGACAGGTATATGAACGGGCGGCAACAGAGGGAAGTAGACCTTGGAAAATAGGAGACAGGTTTAGATAAAGGATCTGGATCGGCGCAGGCTGGGACGGCCGAAGGGCCTGTTCCTGTGCTGTAATTTTCTTTGTTCTTTGTTCTTTGATGCTGACCTTGCTCGGCTGGAGCCTGTCTTCCTCAGTAAGAGTAAACGTCCGGTAGACTAACCATTGGCGGGTATACACATTAAATGGGTTCTGTAGAAGACCAGATGGTGGCCTAGTGGTCACGTCATTGGACGAGTAATCCAGGCCTTCACTCTCGAGATCATTGGTTCAAAACCTGGTATTTGATAGATTCTGAAACTTCATTACTCAAATCACCGAATGACAGTGGCAGCCGTGTGTACCGTCTACAAGAAGCAGCGCAGGAACTCACCAAGGCTCCTGAGGCAGTACCTCCCAAACCCACGATCACTACCAGCAGACAAGAGCAAAAGCTACTTGGGAACAGTCGCTATCTCCAAGTTCCCCTCCAAGTCACTCACCGACCTGACTTGGAGTTTTATTGGCCATTCCTTCACTGTCGCTGGGTCAAAATCCCGGATTCACACCCAACAGCACAATGGGTGTACTCACACCTGAAGGACTGCAGCGTTTCAAGAAGGCAGCTCACCAGCAATTTCTCAAGGGGGCAACTAGGGTTGGGCAATGAATACTGGCATAGCCAGCGACACCCACACGCCATAAATGAATAAATCTGGGATTGAAAATATGTTTCTGTATGGTGACCGGAAAATATCATCAACCACAGACTCCCTACAGTGCAGAAGGAGGCCATTCGGCCCATCGAGTCTGCACCGACCCTCTGAAAGTGCACTCTATCGAGACCCGCTGTCCTGCCTGAAACATTGATCATGGCCAATCCACCCCAACCTGCACATCTTTGGACTGTGGGAGGAAACCGGAGCACCCGGAGGAAACCCACGCAGACACGGAGAGAACGTGCAGACTCTGTACCAGACAGTCACCCGAGGCTGGAATTGAACCCGGATCTCTGGCGCCGTGAGGCAGCAGTGCTGACCCACTGTGCCACCGTGCTGCACTTCAGGGAGAGATCTGGTCCCCTTCAGGGAAGGAAATCTGCCGCCCTTACGCCTACACGTAACTCCAGATCCACAGCAATGTGGTTAACACTTAACTGCCCCCCCTCTGAAATGGCTGAACAAGCCACACAATTCAAGGGCAGTTCGGATGGGCAGCGAATGCTGACGGCACGGTAGCACAGTGGTTAGCACAGTCTCTTCACAGCGCCAGGGGTCCCGGGTTCGATTCCCGGCTTGAATCACTATCTGTACGGAGTCTGCACGTTCTCCCCCCGTGTGTGCGTGGGTTTCCTCCGGGTGCTCCGGTTTCCTCCCACAGTCCAAAGACGTGCAGGTTAGGGTGGATTGGCCGTGCTAAATTGCCCCTTTGTGTCCAAAAAGGTTAGGTGGGGTTACGGGGATAGGGTGGAGGTGCGGGCTTAGGTAGGGTGCTCTTTCCAAGAGCCGGTGCAGACTCGATGGGCCGAATGGCCTCCTTCTTGCACTGTAAAGTCTATGATTACCAGCAGCTCCCCCGACCCCTAAAAGAATAACTCAAAGGCTAAGGTCAGTGGATGGAGGCTGTATCTGGGAGTACACATTGGCGAGACATGAGAAGAGTGCCGGAGATTCTGGGCATCAACGGTGCATGAATCATGGATGGAGTTCAATGTGAAATGAATTAAAAGGTGAGAACGAAGGCCATTTCTGATAGGCGCAGATAGAACGATGAACGAATTTCAATAGTGGTGAGCTTGAGGGAAAAGCCTTAACATGGTGACATGTTAGTTAATGCACTCACGTATTAGTTAGTGAGCAATGATATGGCATCATGGATATAATCGGACCCGAAATGCTTACAACACTGCTTAGGGGCAGCATGGTAGCATGGTGGTTAGCATAAATGCTTCACAGCTCCAGGGTCCCAGGTTCGATTCCCGACTGGGTCACTGTCTGTGCGGAGTCTGCACGTCCTCCCCCTGTGTGCGTGGGTTTCCTCCGGGTGCTCCGGTTTCCTCCCACAGTCCAAAGATGTGCAGGTTAGGTGGATTGGCCGTGCTAAATTGCCCGTAGTGTCCTAAAAAAGTAAGGTTAAGGGGGGGGTTGTTGGGTTACGGGTATAGGGTGGATACGTGGGTTTGAGTAGGGTGATCATTGCTCGGCACAACATTGAGGGCCGAAGGGCCTGTTCTGTGCTGTACTGTTCTAAGTTCTAAGTTAACACCTGATGCGCACCTTGCATGTCTGCCATTTGTGATCCCATACCCATGGAAACAGCCCATAGAGTCCCGACAGTGCAGAAGGAGGCCATTCAGCCCATCGAGGCTGCACCAACCCTCCGGAAGATCACCCTACCTGGGCCCACTCCCCTGCCCTATCCCTACAATCCCACCTTAACCGGCGCATCTTTGGACGGTAAGTGGCAAATTTAGCGTGGCCAAGCCACCCGAACCTGCACACCTTTGGACTGCGGGAGGAAACCGGGGCACCCGGAGGAAACCCCCGCAGACACGGGGAGGAGAACGTGCAGACTCCGCACAGACAGTGACCCGAGGTCGGAATCGAACTCGGGTCCCTGGCGCTGTGATGCAGCAGTGCTAACCACTATGCCGCCGTGCCGCCGTTCTTTCGATGTTTCAATCGACAAAACGCAGTTGTTTCAGCAGGCGGATAGCGCATAAATGTTGTCAAAGCTTTTTTGTCTGCTACTCGTCAGACAAGAATCCCAAATTTCAGACTCTCACACCGATTGATACCAGAGGACAAAAGGGTGATGATTGGTTGGTGGGTCGTCACTGATTGGCCGAGGCATTGAACAGTATGTTTCATTGGTTGGTGGTAAGAGGCAGGGCGTAGCTCGCGCCCGCAGAAAACCGAAAACAAAACGTCCGCCTGCGATTCCACGACTGGGCAGCATTTGCTGAACAATCCTAAGCGTGCTCATGGCTACCCTAAAAAAACAATTCAGAATAATCATTGAGCTCGTAACGTGGTTCAGTTACACTTGCTGTACGTGGCGTACATTTATATTAATTTTGCAACGGGCAGCACGGTGGCACAGTGGTTAGCATTGCTGCCTACGGCGCTGAGGACCCGGGTTCGAATCCCGGCCCTGGGTCACTGTCTGTGTGGAGTTTGCACATTCTCCCCGTGTCTGCGTGGGTTTCGCCCCCACAACCCAAAAGATGTGCAGGATAGGTGGATCGGCCACGCTAAATTGCCCCTTAATTGGAAAAAATTATTGGGTACTCTAAATTTAAAAAAATATATATTTATTTTGGAACAGATTATCTGCAAACAGAAGGAATATGTTCAAGCTTTGCACCCTTTTTGAATTGCCCGGGAACTTGGGGAGTCTATAGTTCTTCGTTGCTTTCTCCATGGCTATTCATAGTTGGCTTGCCAACCAACCAGCCACCCTTTCTCCTGTAGTACAAATTGTTGTGAGAGTTTAAAATTTGGCATTCTTGTGTTTGTCCTGAAGAGCGCGAGTTCATGGATGGCACGGTGGTTAGCACTGCTGCCTCACAGCACCAGGGACCCCGGTTCGTTTCCGGCCTCACTTCACTGTCTGTGTGGAGTTGGCACTTTCTCCCCGTGTGTGCGTGGGTTTCCTCCGGGTGCTCCGGTTTCCCCCCACACCCAAAGATGTGCGGGTTAGGTGGATTGGCCGTGCTAAATTGCCCCTTAGTGTCCAAAGATGCGCAGGTTAGGTGGGGCTACTGGGTTACGGGCACAGGGTGGAGGTGTGGGCATAGGTAGGATGCTGTTTCCTTAGGTTGGTGCAAACTTGATGGGCTGAATGGCCTCCTTCTGCACTGTAGGGATTCCATGATTCTATGAAAAGCTTTGGCAACATGTCTCTCTTATCAGCAATGTTCCGATGTCTCAATGTTCATGGCCCTCGGGCTACGATTAACGGCAACGTGCCCATCTTCCAAATATTGGGCGAGTGGCGAAGAATCGGTCCCGACGGCGAAATCGTGGCGGGCACCGATTTGACGCCAAATCGCAATGCTCCAGCATCTCGACAGGGGCGCAATGCATGCTGGAACGCATGTACAGTAAACACCGTTTGCACATCATTAGCGGGCCTGACCCGGTATTCCCCGGGGCCTCCGCGATGCTCCGCCTCCGATGGGCCGAGTTCCCGGCGGTGAGGTGCCATCTTGTATGTGCGATGGTGTGAGTGGGGAGTGTAATGTGTGTGTGGGGCTGGGATGAGTGTGTGTGGGGAGTGTAATGTGAATGAAATGAAAATCGCTTATTGTCACGAGTAGACTTCAATGAAGTTACTGTGAAAAGCCCCTAGTCGCCACATTCCGGCGCCTGTTCGGGGAGGCTGTTGTGTGTGCGGAGTGTAATGTGTGTGTGTGGCTGGGATGAGTGTGAGTGGGGAGTGTAATGTGTGTGCGGCTAGGATGAGTGTGTGTGGGGAGTGTAATGTGTGTGTGGGGCTGGGATGAGTGTGTGTGGGGAGTGTAATGTGTGTGTGTGGCTGGGATGAGTGTGTGTGGGGAGTGTAATGTGTGTGTGCGGCTGGGATGAGTGTGTGTGGGGAGTGTAATGTGTGTGTGGGGCTGGGATGAGTGTGTGTGGGGAGGGTAATGTGTGTGTGCGGCTGGGATGAGTGTGTGTGGGGAGTGTAATGTGTGTGTGGGGCTGGGATGAGTGTGTGTGGGGAGTGTAATGTGTGTGTGCGGCTGGGATGAGTGTGTGTGGGGAGTGTAATGTGTGTGTGGGGCTGGGATGAGTGTGTGTGGGGAGGGTAATGTGTGTGTGGGGCTGGGATGAGTGTGTGTGGGGAGTGTAATGTGTGTGTGGGGCTGGGATGAGTGTGTGTGGGGAGTGTAATGTGTGTGTGCGGCTGGGATGAGTGTGTGTGGGGAGTGTAATGTGTGTGTACGGCTGGGATGAGTGTGTGTGGGGAGTGTAATGTGTGTGTGGGGCTGGGAAGAGTGTGTGTGGGGAGTGTAATGTGTGTGTGGGGCTGGGATGAGTGTGTGTGGGGAGGGTAATGTGTTTGTGCGGCTGCAGCCTGTCAGCCTCCCGAGTGTCAATCACGGACCTGGCGAATCCCGCACCATTTTTCATTGGAATCGATTGTGTTCCACGTGGCCCACCCGATGCTGCCCCTCACCGTTAGCGGAATCGATCCAGGTGCGGCGCCAGTTTTTCTGTCGTAAAGGTCCATGGATTCTGCGTTGGCGTCAACACTTAGTCTCAGAAACAAGAATCCCGCGCGCTTAATTCAGCAACCGAGGTAAAGGCCGCAGTGCGGCTAACAGCTTCAAGGTCACAAACCGGATGGCCAATTTTAACCGGTCTCAGTCCAGAATGGCTTTTATAGGTCGATTTTTACGGGCCCCAGTTTATGGGTCTCCACCCCCTAGTGGGGGGGAGCTCAGATTCCACGAGTCGCATGGGGGCTAGAAAGGAGAAACATAAAAACTAGGAGCAGAGGAGGCCATTTGGCCCTTCGAGTCTGGCTCCACCATTCATTATGAATGTGCTCGATTGTCCAACTCAATAGCCTAATCCCACATTCCCCCATATCCGTTGATTCCCTTCGCCCCAAGTGCTATGTCTAAATGCTTCTTGAAAACATGCAACATGAAAACAAGATCAATTGGGGTGTCCCCGTGGGGCACAGGAGGGTTATTCCGCTCAACGAAAGCAAGCTATGACGAGAAGTTGGGAAATCTGGGGCAGAATTCTCCGGCAGTTGGCAGGATGGCACGACATGGCGCCAAGAAAGGCGCGAACCACTCCGGCATCCTCCGTACTTCCAGGGGTTAGGCCGACACCGGAGGGGTTGGCGCTGCGCCAACCGGCGGCGAAGGGCTGGCGTGTTCTGGTGCATGCGCAGAACCGCCGTCATGGTTCCGCGCATGCGCAGACCGGTTGGCATGTTCCTGCGCATGTGCGGGGGGGGGGGTTCTTCTCCGCACCGGCCATGGCGGAGCCCGACAGAGGCCAGCGCGGAAGGAAGGAGTGCCCCCATGGTACAGGTCCACCCGCAGATCGGTGGGCCCCGGTGACGGGCCAGGCCACCGTGGGGGACCCCACGGGGCCGAATCCCCCCACGCTCCCCCCCCCCCGAGGACTCCACTAGACGGCCTACCAGCCAGGACCCGCCGTGTGGGACCTTGTTCATTTCACGCCGGCGGGACTGGCCAGGAACTGACGGCCGCTTGGCCCATCAGGGCACGGAGAAATGCCAGGGGGGGGGAGGCGCTGCCAACGTCCCCTGACCGGCGTGGCGACGGAGCGGGATTCACGCCATCTCCCGGGGGGGGGGGGGGGGGGGGGGGGAACCCTCCTCTGAAATGAAGACAGACCATGTTGGAAAACAATCAGCATCTCACGGAACATTCATAGGGAAGGGGGGGTGGGGGCAGTGTGGGTGGAAGGGGCAGTGTTAGATTAATCGAAGGTCGGCCACCAGGAGACTGAAGAAAAGGCAAATTTAATATGCCTTTTAGCAGAAAGTGAGGCTGTCCCTCATCCACAGTTGTACATGCGGCCAGGACAGTTAGAGAGCGAAATCCAGAATGATGGATTGCCCACACTTCCCAGCTGTCTGCTGGAGCTCTCCTTAATTGTCCTCAACAAGCCTGTTTGCTGAGGGGGCGTTCCCGCACCCGTCTGGCTGCTGTTGATGAACACTTTGGATCAGGATGTTTGCGTCTGGCACAAGCTGGGAATTTGCATCGCGTTCCAGGACAGTGACAGCGTGACACTCATTATAGGAAACAGGATAATTGGAATGAGACAGAGGAAAACAGGAAAGAGGCAGTGAGTGGCAGGGCAGAATCTAACACAGTGGCTTTGTGGTTAACATATATGTTAGATATTTATAGAATAACAGATCCTCAGGAGTGAACACAGGGTGAAATTAAATCATGGAATTCAGGAATTATATATAGAATAATACATATCTGGAAGTCAGTTACAGACTGGAAATTAATCAAGGAGTTTGGGTGGTTTATATATAGAATAACAGATACCCGGGAGTGAGTAACAGACTGGAATCTAATCGAGGGGTTCGGGCTGGTTTATATATAGAATAACAGATACCCGGGAGTGAGTTACAGACTGGAATCTAATCGAGGGGTTCGGGGTGGTTTATATATAGAATAACAGATACCCGGGAGTGAGTTACAGACTGGAATCTAATCGAGGGGTTCGGGGTGGTTTATACAGAATAACAGATACCCGGGAGTGAGTTACAGACTGGAATCTAATCGAGGGGTTCAGGGTGGTTTATCTATAGAATAACAGATACCCGGGAGTGAGTTACAGACTGGAATCTAATCGAGGGGTTCGGGGTGGTTTATATATAGAATAACAGATACCCGGGAGTGAGTTACAGACTGGAATCTAATCGAGGGGTTCGGGGTGGTTTATATATAGAATAACAGATACCCGGGAGTGAGTTAGAGACTGGAATCTAATCGAGGGGTTCGGGGTGGTTTATATATAGAATAACAGATACCCGGGAGTGAGTTAGAGACTGGAATCTAATCGAGGGGTTCGGGGTGGTTTATATACAGAATAACAGATACCCGGGATTGAGTTACAGACTGGAATCTAACCAAAGGTCTACATTTCCCCTCATCTCACTTGTAACTTTTGTTTCTCTGACCTACAATATATGTTATCTGGTTACCAATGGAAATGGTTTCTCCATCTTTATTTCATCATTGTGAAGACCTCCATTAAATCTCTGTCTAGTACTGCCGCCTCGAAAGAAAACAGTCCCGGTCAGTGCTCTGGTGTGGAGGCCTCAGGTAGGATCTGACCCAGTGGAAGCAGGCGCAGTCTGGGGCACGGACTCACACCTCGTGCCGTTCCCCGCGTTGTTCCCGCTGGCAAAGGACCCTGTACGAATACCCACGCAAGGTGGTCTCCGGGGTCACAACTCTAAGCCAAGCTGACCAGGACCGATCATAGAGTTCTTGGTATTTGTTCATCACTCCTGCTTCCTGCATTCTGTTAACTCTGCCTGCCTTCCTGTTTTTGTCAACCACATTCCAAACTTTGCAGGCAGAGAGTGAGATGTCACTTCCCCTCGAACCCAGAGTCCGTCAATCATCAGCTATCTCGTGGAACAACTGCGTATGGGGCTCCACAAAATGTGTTTGATCTCTTCCCTGCGTCTCTGGGAGGCCTTTTGGCCACTGTGCCTCTCCTGGCTTTTGGGGTAGTTACTGGCTGAATCCCAGTTCCTTGTCTATTACCAATGCCTTGTGGAATTTGCTTTGGAGGCACTGATCCAGTTTTCCTGATTAAGCTTCGATTGAATCCGCTTCCTCAGTTTTTTCACACAGGGCCTTCCAGATCCCAATGACTCTTCGCGTGAAGAAGTGTTTCCTCAGTTCTGGTTCTTCAATCTGTCTCCTTACCGTTACCGGCTCCCCCGCCACGGCGACAATTTCTCCTCGTCTAATTAAAACAAAACCCTTTGTGATCGGAACACATCAATCAAACCTCCTTGGTCCAGTTCAGTAGACCGCAACCGAGTTCGAAACGGGAAGGTCAAAAGAAAACGTAGTTTCTTGCAGAGCAGTTTTGTCTACAACATACATCAGGTCCCAGGCTGTTGAACCGGTTCATGGGCCGACTTTATACTGAACTCAATCGTTATTGGCCTTACATTCTTATTTTGAGTGTAAATCCTTTCTCTATACTTTTGTGCTCCATGCTTTTGCAAATAAGGGGCTGGTTTAGCTCACCAGGCTAAATCGCTGGCTTTTAAAGCAGACCAAGCAGGCCAGCAGCACGGTTCGATTCCCGTACCAGCCTCCCCGAACAGGCGCCGGAATGTGGCGACTAGGGGCTTTTCACAGTAACTTCATTGAAGCCTACTCGTGACAATAAGCCATTTTCATTTCAATAAAGTCAAGGATTCCACATGTCTTTTTAAAAATACATTCAGTGTACCCAATTCATTTTTTCCCAATTCAGGGGCAATTTAGCACGGCCAATCCACCTACCCTGCACGTCTTTAGGTGAGACCCGCGCAGACACGGGGAGAATGTGCAAACTCCACACGGACAGTGACCTGGGGCTGGGATGGAACCCGGGTCCTCGGCGCCGTGGCGCAGCAGTGCTAACCACTGCGCCACCGAGCCGCCCCGCACATGCCATTTTTAAACACCTTTTCATCGTGCCTACTACCTTCAAAGGTCTGTGACCACACGCCGCCTGGTCAACACTTTTCCTGGTCCTCTGTAAGGAGTACCACTTATCTCAAACGAATGGGAGCTGCCCACCTCTGTTTTGTTTTCGATTCGCTGTCTCAAAGGGCCTTGGAAAGACGGTTCTGGGCCCTCATATGGGACCGTTGCAGTGGAGATGCCCCCATCATGCCAGGATTGGGAGCCAACGATAGTGCAAGAAAAGGGCCAACATCTGTCCAAGTGGGGCTGGTGAGTTCCTTGGCAGGGTATCTGGTGTTCCTGTGGGTCCGCCGGCCTTTCCATTTCCAGAATGTGGATGCCGCGGGTGTGGGGAGCGTGGCCTATCATGGGTAACAACACTGGGCACCCATGTGGTTCAGTTCCAACAACCCAGGCCTCCGCCCACCCGTCACTACCCCCCTAATAACCACCGCCAGTGTCTCACGAAACCCTTCCCTCCCAGTGTTCCAGGGGTTAATCGGTTTTCAGTAGAAAATAGTCAATGCCTAAATTCCTCCTTCCAAAGTGCATAACCTCACAATTTTCCACCTTGTATTCCATCTGCCACTTCTTTGCCCACTCTCCTAGCCTGTCCAAATCCTTCTGCAGCCCCCCCCTGCTTCCTCAATGCTACCTGTCCCTCTGTAGGTCATCTGCAAACTTAGCAACAGTGCCTTCAGTTCCTTCTTCCAGATCATTAATGTATATTGTGAGAAGTTGTGGTCCCAGCACATCCCTGAGGCACACCACTAGTCACCGGCTGCCTTCCTGAAAAAGACCCCTTTATCCCCCCACTCTCTGCCTTCTGCCAGTCAGCCAATCCTCTATCCATGCCAGGATCTTACCCTTAACGCCGTGGGCTCTTAATTTATTTAACAGTCTCCTATGCAGCACCTTGCCAAAGGCCTTCTGGAAATCTAAATAGATCACGTCCACTGGTTCTCCTTTGTCTAACTTGCTTGTTACCTCCTCAAAGAACTCTAACAGATTTGTCAGACACGACCTCCCTTTGACAAAGCCGTGCTGACTCAGTCCTATTTTACCATGCACTTCCAAGTACTTCGCGATCTCATCTTTAATAACAGACTCTAAAATCTTACCAATGACCGAAGTCAGGCTAACCGGCCTATAATTTCCCGTCTTCTGCCTCCCTCCCTTCTTAAACAGGGGTGTTAAATTAGCCACTTTCCAGTCCTCTGGGACCCTTCCGGCCTTCAGGGGCTGCTTTAGCACAGGGCTAAATAGCGGGCTTTTAATAATAATATAATAATCGCTTGTCACAAGTAGGCTTCAATGAAGTTACTGTGAAAAGCCCCTAGTCGCCACACTCCGGTGCCTGCTCGGGGAGGCCGGTATGGGAATTGAACCCACGCTGCTGGCCTTGTTCTGCATCGCAAGCCAGCTGTTTAGCCCACTGTGCTAAACCAGCCCCTAAAGCAGACCAAGGCAGGCTAGCAGCACGGTTCAATTGCGGTACCAGCCTCCCCGAACAGGCGCCGGAATGTGGCGACTAGGGGCTTTTCACAGTAACTTCATTTGAAGCCTACTTGTGACAAGTGATTTTCATTTCATTTTCAATGATTCCTGAAAGATCATCACCAATGCCTCCACAATCTCCTCAGCTATCTCTTTTAGAACCCTGGGGTGTAGACCATCCGGTCCAGGTGATTTATCCACCTTCAGACCTTTCAGTTTCCCCTGAACCTTCTCCTTAGTGATGGTCACTGCACTCACCTCTGCCCCCTGGTTCTCCTGGAGCTCTGGCATCCCACTGGTGTCTTCCACCGTGAAGACTGATGCAAAGTAACTACTCAGTTCCTTTGCCATTTCTTTGTTTCCTATTCTTACTTCTCCAGCCACGTTTTCCAGTGATCTAATGTCTATTTTGTCTCTCTTACGTTTTATACATTGAAAAAAACTCTTCCTATCATCCTTTACATTATTAGCTAGCTTGCACTCATATTTCATCTTCTCTCCCCTTATTGCTTTTTTAGTTGTCCTCTGCTCGCTTTTAAAGGCTTCCCATTCCTCTGGTTTCCCACTAATCCTCGCCACTTTGTATGCTTTTTCTTTTGCTTTTATGCTGTCCTTGACTTCCCTCGTCAACCATGGATGTCTTGTCCTGCCCTAAACATGTTTCCTCCTCCTTGGGATGAATTTGTACTGTGCTTCCCGAATAACCCCCAAAAACTCCTGCCATTGCTGTTCCACTGTCTTCCATACTAGGCTCCTTTTCGAATCAACTCTGACCAGCTCCTCCCTCATGTCTTTGTAGTTACCCTTATTTAATTGTAATACCGTTACATCTGACTCCACCTGTCCTCGGAGTGTTTGGTGGGGACAGTGTAGAGGGAGCTTTACTCTGTATCTAAGCCCGTGCTGTACCTGTCCTGGGAGCGTTTGATGGGGACAGTGTAGAGGGAGCTTTACTCTGTATCTAACCCCGTGCTGTACCTGTCCTGGGAGTGTTTGATGGGGACAGTGTAGAGGGAGCTTTACTCTGTATCTAACCCCGTGCTGTACCTGTCCTGGGAGTGTTTGATGGGGACAGTGTAGAGGGAGCTTTACTCTGTATCTAACCCCGTGTTGTACCTGTCCTGGGAGTGTTTGATGGGGACAGTGTAGAGGGAGCTTTACTCTGTATCTAACCCCGTGCTGTACCTGTCCTGGGAGTGTTTGATGGGGACAGTGTAGAGGGAGCTTTACTCTGTATCTAACCCCGTGCTGTACCTGTCCTGGGAGTGTTTGATGGGGACAGTGTAGAGGGAGCTTTACTCTGTATCTAACCCCGTGCTGTACCTGTCCTGGGAGTGTTTGATGGGGACAGTGTAGAGGGAGCTATACTCTGTATCTAACCCCGTGCTGTACCTGTCCTGGGAGTGTTTGATGGGGACAGTGTAGAGGGAGCTATACTCTGTATCTAACCCCGTGCTGTACCTGCCCTGGGAGTGTTTGATGGGGACAGTGTAGATGGAGCTTTACTCTGTATCTAACCCCGTGCTGTACCTGTCCTGGGAGTGTTTGATGGGGACAGTGTAGAGGGAGCTTTACTCTGTATCTAACCCCGTGCTGTACCTGTCCTGGGAGTGTTTGATGGGGACAGTGTAGAGGGAGAGTGTTACTCTGTATCTAACCCCGTGCTGTACCTGTCCTGGGAGTGTTTGATGGGGACAGTGTAGAGGGAGCTTTACTCTGTATCTAACCCCGTGCTATACCTGTCCTGGGAGTGTTTGATGGGGACAGTGTAGAGGGAGCTTAACTCTGCATCCAACCCCTGTCCTGGTTTGTTTCTGACACAGAATGACATGAGATACAGATCGGTCGATTTTTCCAAGATGTCAATTGTATAAGAGAGGAGAGTTTTACATGTGCAAATTGAATGAAGTTTCCAACGCATTTTCCTCCAATGTGCTGGGACAGCTGTAACCTTCAAAACTAATAGAACACCTTACTTATTGACACTGTAACTCAGAGAAAAGGAGCAGTGTGGGTTGTGAATGTGTTTTTGAATATATAATCTGCATGTGGTACCTCATGTTTTCCAGCCTCCCCGTGTGTGGATCAGACTGTATACAGCGAACGTGATTCCTGGAATATGTGTGGCTGTGAAGGTCGGAAATCATTGCCTTCCCTGTTCGCCCGGAGCCGCCCACAGTCCATATGTTGAAGGTACTCCCATGTTGCTGTTAGCAGGCGAGTTCCTGCAGTTTTAACCGTCCATATAGAGTCAGAAAGTTTTACAGCATGGAAAGAGGCCATTCGGCCCATCGTGTGTGTGTCGGCCACCCAGCCCCGATCTATTCCAACCCCATTTCCCAGCACTTGGTTCCTAACCTTGTTTGCTTTCAATCGCTCATCTAAATGCTTCTTAAATGTTGTTCCCGCCTCTCCCACCCTTTCAGGCAGCGGGTTCCAGATTCCCAGCATCCTCTGGGGAGGAAAAGGTTTTTCCTCAAATCCCCTCGAAATCTCCTGCCCCTGACCTTAAATCTCTGCCCCCTGGTTACTGACTCTCTGCAAAGGGGAAATGTTCCTCCTATTGACCCTATCGACAGCCCCCAATTTTCAGCATCAGGTCGCCTCTCAGCCTTTTCGGCCCCTCTTCTAACAAACGTCTGGAAGGCGCTGTCAAAGGATTCTTGGCCAGATGCACCCGGTAGACGGTCCACGCTTCTGCCTGTCCGCCTGGGTGGTGGAGGGGGACGGAACGTTGAAGGTGGTGGACGGGCTGCCCACCAAGTGGGCCGCTTTGCCCTGGAGGGCATCGCAATTCTACCACCATGTCACAGCGACGTCCTCCCCACCCAGGCCGGAGGGGCACGTTCTGTCGCACCTCCTTTCGGGATTCGTAAGAGCTGGAGCGGCCTTTGGGAAGTCAGGAGGCCAGCCACGCACGCGCCCCAGCCAGACCGGCGCTGGTCTGCGTGGCAATTGAACGGCCCGTCCGGTTGAGTTTGCGACGTTTTAAGGCGGCACGTGGCGCAGTGGTTAGCACTGGGGCTGCGGCGCCGAGGACCCGGGTTCGAATCCCGGCCCTGGGTCACTGTCCGCGTGGAGTTTGCACGTTCTCCCCGCGTCTGCGTGGGTTTCACCCCCCCACAACCCCAAAGATGTACAGGGTAGGTGGATTGGCCACGCCAAATTGCCCCTTAATTGGAAAAAGAAAAATAATTGGCTACTCGAAATTTATTAGCAAAAGAGTTTGCAATTTTTTGGGGACCTTTCGGCAATTTCCGTTATGTGGGGGGGTGGGGGGGGGACGTGATTTTCCAACCCGTCTACACTCATCGCTTCAGAACATAACGTAGATTATAAGGTGCAATACTGTGGTTATTCTGACAGTGCAATCTCGAGAACACTAATACACTTGCTTAACAAACTTCACAGCAAGTTCACTGTTGTAATTTTCCATTAACTCTCGGCCTCGGCAGCTTTTCGGGGAGAAATGGGTTCCAGATTGCACTCCACTTTACCTGAAGAGGTGCCTCCTCACATCACCCCTCAATGGCTCCAGTTGAATGTTATTCCCCCCCGCTCCCAGACCCGTGCCCCTTATATAGACCTCCTCGACCTCCTCGAAAAAAACCATATAAAAACAAAAACCTCAGCAGGTTTGGAAGCATACGTGGAGAGAGGAACAGGGTTAATGTTTAGAGTCCGTGTGAAGCTTCTTCAGAGCTGAGGAGTGGTAGAAATGTGATTAATTATAATCTTGGCGAGGGCGGGGGGGGGGGGGGGGGGGTAGTAGGTCGCGCAGAATGTAAAGTCAGTGGGAGGTCGGAGTTGAGGAGAGATTGGTCATGGGCCTGAGAAAGGGGCTGTTGATATAGAACATACAGTGCAGAAGGAGGCCATTTGGCCCATCGAGTCTGCACCGACCCACTTAAGCCCCCACTTCCACCCTATCCCCGTAACCCAATAACCCCTCCTAACCTTTTTGGACACTAAGGGGCAATTTATCATGGCCAATCCACCCTAACCTGCACGTCTTTGGACCGTGGGGGAAACCGGAGCACCCGGAGGAAACCCACGCAGACACAGGGAGAACCTGCAGACTCCGCACAGTGACCCCGCCGGGAATCGAACCTGTGACCCTGGAGCTGTGAAGCCACAGTGCTAATCACGTGCTGCCCTCATCCTCGTTTTCCTACCTTTTCCCATAATCCCTGATCCCTTAATTAATCAATAAATTCCCTCATTAATGAAGAACACCATATTGAGCTAGCGGTGCTGTTACCAATAGACCAAGAACTGGAATGTAGAATTAGACAGAATAGCGGCGAAGTTGGGGTGGCGTGATGTGTTAATAGGAGTACAGAGATCAGTGGTTAGCGGGAGCAAAGAGTTCCTCTCTTATCTGCCCTCTCGAATCCTTCAATCGGTTCAAAAAACCTCAATTAGATCACCCCTTAATCTTCCATACTTACGGGGATTTAAGCCATGTCTGCACAACCTGTCCTTCTCATTTAACCCTTTAACACTGTGGGGGATCTGCGATGCACCCACTCCAAAGCCAATATCTCCTCACCTGAGGTGCAGTGTCCAGAGCTGAAATGACTCCAGGTGGGGGGTCAGAGATATCTACAACGTCGATCGTTTGGCTACAGATGTGTGATGGAACAGAACCGATTACCTGTACTGAGCACCAGACCCCCATCTCGAGCTCAATAACATCACAATGCTTCTGTGGTCTCCAAGTTCCTCCTCGTGTGGAGTTGTGTGTGTGAGGTGGTAGGAGGAGGGGGAGGAAATAGCAATATTATAATAATAATCTTTATTTGTGTTACGTTAATACTGCAATGAAGTTACCGTGAAAATCCTCTTGTCGCCACACTGCTACACCGAGGGGAAATTCAGAGTGTCCAATTCACCTAACAAGCAGGTCCTTCGGGACTTGTGGGAGGAAACCCACGCAGACACGGGGAGAACGTGCAGACACCGCGCAGACAGTGACGCAAGCTGCTGAAGGGGGTGGCCACGGTTCAGAGGCCAGTTGACTTCTATTAGGTAGGCGGGTGACGTGGCGGAGTGCCAATTTGCATGGAGTGACAGGAGAGGAATTGAACCCCCCCCTCCCCCCATCCCGTCCACCTGCAGTTCCGCTTCCTTGCTGCCTCTTGAGAAGTTTCCAAAGACGTCAGTTGGGAAATCCCAGAGTTAGTCAATATTTTGAGATCTATTAATACATCTGCTGAAAATAATTAGCAAATCCTCTCTCCACTCGTTAAGCACTGTCAGCTGTGACTCAGTTGGCCATGGCTATTTTCTCAGCAGTAGAAGGCTATGGGTTCAAATTCCATGCCAAAGTCTCAACCACATAATCTGCAGAGTGCTGCACTATCAGAGTGGCTATTGTCCAAATTAAATGTTAAACTGACAAACCCTGTCAATTAATTGTAATATTTGCTGTGTTTAATTATATATGGGGAGGGGGGGTAATTAGTTTGGGTTTCACTTGGGCAAGGTGCAAGGAGCCACACACGGAAGCATAGACAGGTGTGTTAGGAGATGCAAGCATGTAATGCTTCACCATGCAAATAAATGTTAAACTTAGGAAAGACTGGCTCCAATCCTATCCTTCACCAACTGGCTTTCTTCAATATAACACGCTTCGCCCCCTCAATTGGTACTTTTTCAAAGAAGAGTGGGGTGGAGAGAAATGAAATGAAATAAAATATCGCTTATTGTCACGAGTAGGCTTCGAATGAAGTTACTGTGAAAAGCCCCTAGTCGCCACATTCCGGCGCCTATTCGGGGGAGGCTGGTACGGGAATTGAACCGTGCTGCTGGCCTGCCTTGGTCTGCTATCAAAGCCAGCGATTTGGCCCAGTGTGCTAAACCAGCCCCTCATGAAAATCGCTTATTGTCACAAGTAGGCTTCGAATGAAGTTACTGTGAAAAGCCCCTAGTCTCCCCGTTCCGGCGCCTGTTCGGGGGAGGCTGGTACGGGAATTGAACCGTGCTGCTGGCCTGCCTTGGTCTGCTTTCAAAGCCAATGATTTAGCCCAGTGTGCTAAACCAGCCCCTCATGAAAATCGCTTATTGTCACAAGTAGGCTTCGAATGAAGTTACTGTAAGAATTTACATCTAACAACCAAGCAAAACCTTTAAACATCACCAGTGAGGGTGCATCTGGAGTATTGTGTCTAATTCTGGTCACCGCACTTGAGGAAGGCTATCAATAATTTGTAGGCTGTTCACAAGAGATTGGCTAGAATGGTGCCAGAGCCTTTTGTCCATGCTGACCCTGTTCCAGTGCAACTCTGCTCATCACGTTCCCCGCCCTGTCCCCGTGATCCAATTTCATTTAGAAGCCGCGATTGAATCCCAGCCCACAATGCACCATTCTCCACCGCACAATCCCACAATGCACCATGCTCCACTCACAATCCCACAATCCACCACTCTCCACTCACAATCCCACAATGTACCACTCTCCACCGCACAATCCCACAATGCATTACTCTCCACTCACAATCCCACAATGCACCACTCTCCACTCACAATCCCACAATGTACCACTCTCCACTGCACAATCCCACAATGCACCACTCTCCACTCACAATCCCACAATGTACCACTCTCCACCGCACAATCCCACAATGCACCACTCTCCACTCACAATCCCACAATGCACCACTCTCCACTCACAATCCCACAATGTACCACTCTCCACCGCACAATCCCACAATGTATTACCCTCCACTCACAATCCCACAATGTACCACTCTCCACCGCACAATCCCACAATGCATTACTCTCCACATACAATCCCATAATGCATCACTCTCCACTCACAATTCCACAATGCACCACGCTCCACTCACAATCCCACAATGCACCACTCTCCACTGCACAATCCCACAATGCATTACTCTCCACACACAATCCCACACTGCACCACGCTCCACGTGCAATCCCACAATGCACCACCCTCCATGTACAATCCCACAATGCGCCATTCTCCGTACACAATCCCACAATGCCCCACTGTACACCACAATCCCACAATGCACCACTCCACACAAAGTCCCACAATGCACTGTCAGATGAGCCATAATCTTATTGAATGGTGGAATGGGCTCGAGAGGCCGAATGGCCTACTCTTGTGCTTTGATCAAATGTTCGTAGCCCCGTGAGGCATCGCAAGTTGATTAAGCTTTAGGCAGCAATAAACTCAAATGTTTAATGTGGATCACACGGCCCATGTCTGGCTGACAACGTGCACAAACGGTTTCGCTCACACCTTAGGTTTTTTTGTCACCAAGCCTCTCTCGCACCCCCTTCTCCCCCCCCCCCCCCCCCCCCCCCCCTCCCCCCACCTCTCCTCCCTTGACCCCTGCCTAGTTCCTTCCTGGCTAATGCTTTTATGTATCTCCCCGGCACTGAGACAAAGTCAGGGGGCGCGATTCTCCGCAAATGCGGAGAGTCGTAAAGGCTGCCGTGAAACTGGCCGTGTTTCACGGCAGCCTCTGCGCCCCCTCCCGGGACCCGATTCTCCCCCCGGGCGGGGCTAGCAGCAAGGCCCCGTGAACCACGGCATCGCAGGCTTAGCGACCGTCGCTAAGTCCGCGCGCCAAGCGTCATGCCGGCTGACGCGCACGATGACGTCAGGCGCGCGTGCGCGGATTGGATGGCTCCAACCGGCGCATGCGTGGGGCCGTCATCTCCCTCAGCCGCCCCGCGGACTGATCCTGCGGGGCGGCGGAGGGAGAAAGAGTGCGTCCGTTACGGGCACCGATCGCGGGCCCATGGCCCCCTTTTGCACGGCCGTGGTACTGCCGTGCCAATCGGGGCCCTGGATGCCCAGAACGGGCATGTTGCGGCCAGGGTCTCTTTCACCCTGACACTGATCCAACAAACCCCTCCATCGCCCCAGTCAACTTCAGCCCTGTGTGTTTGAATGTACTTCCCTCAGCCTTCCAGGCGTCATTCGGGGGAGCATCAGATTATCACAAGGTTTGTTTTTCACATCCATCTGCTTCTCTTATCTCAAGACTTCAAGGGCACACCTAGAGGAGTCTAGACATGAGACCAGCTCCCAGTTCCCACAGATAACCTCAAGCTTTCAGCTTTCACTGAGAATAACCTCTTTTTCCAAATAAAGCTTGACATAATCTGGGTGTCTTTCATAGAATTTACAGTGCAGAAGGAGGCCATTCGGCCCATCGAGTCTGCACTGGCTCTTGGAAAGAGCACCCTACCCAAGGTCAACACCTCCGCCCTATCCCCATAACCCAGCAACCCCACCCAACACTAAGGGCAATTTTGGACACTAAGGGGCAATTTAGCACGGCCAATCCACCTAACCTGCACATCTTTGGACTGTGGGAGGAAACCAGAGCACCCGGAGGAAACCCACGCACACACGGGGGAGGATGTGCAGACTCCGCACAGACAGTGACCCAGCCGGGAATCGAACCTGGGACCCAGGAGCTGTGAAGCATTTGTGCTGTCCACAATGCTACCATGCTGTCCTCGTGCATGAATCATAGTAAACTAGCGTGCCGATACAACAGCTAATAAAAATGGAAATTTGACCTCTATAGCTGAAGGAACAGAGTATAAAAGTAGGTAAGTGTTGTTACAACTGTACAAGGCATTGGTGAGATGACACCTTGAGTACTGTGTACAGTTCTGGTCCCTTTATTTGAGGAGGGATGTAGTTGTTTTGGAGGTAGTTCAGAGGAGATTCACCAGATGGATTCACTGAGCAGTTTAGACCTATACTCCCTCAAGTTCAGAAGAATGAGAGGAGATCTAATAGAGGTATAGAAGATGATAAAGGTCGTTGACACAGTAGACGTGGAGCGGATGGTTCCTCTTGTGGGGCAATCTGGAGCGAAAGGTCACAGTTTTGGGATAAGGGGGAGCAAATTTAAAACAGAGATGAGGAGATAGTTCTCTCAAAGGGTTGTGAACCTGTGGAATTCGCTACCCCAGAGTGCGGTGGATGCTGGGACAGTGAGTAAACTTAAGTGGGAGACAGAGAGATTTTTAATTGGTAATGGGTTGAAGGGTTATGGAGAGCGGGCAGGACGGTGGAGTTCAGGCCAGGATGGGATCAGCCATGATCGCATTGAATCGGGTTCGAGGGGCTGAATGGCAAAATCATAGCATTTACAGTGCAGAAGGAGGGCATTTGGCCCATCGAGTCTGCGCCGGCCCTTGGAAAGAGCGCCCCACACCTCCACCCTATCCCCGTAAACCAGTAACCCCACCTAATCTTTTTGGACACTAAGGGGCAATTTAGCATGGCCAATCCACCTAAGCTGCACATCTTTGGACTGTGGGAGGAAACCGGAGCACCCGGAGGAAACCCACGCACACACACGGGGAGGATGTGCAGACTCCGCACAGACAGTGACCCAAGCCGGGAATCGAACCTGGGACCCTGGAGCTGTGAAGCAACTGCGCTAACCACTGTGCTACTGTACCGCCCTATGATAGTGCCCCTTTCCCCCAGTTAGTGCCCTGAGCTGAAGGAAGAAGCTGGCGCCAGTCTCTCTTCAACATAGGGCAGATGCGTGGGGTTCACCAGAAGGCACCCCCTCCGAGCCACACACCACCCCGACTGGGAAATATATCGGCTGTTTCTTCACTGTCGCCGGGTCAAAATCCTGGAGCTCCCTCCCTAACAGCACTGTGGGTGTACCTACACCCCATGGGCTGCAGCAGGTTTGAGAAGGCGACTCACCCCTCACCTTCTCAAACGGGCAATTAGGAATGGGCAATAAGTGCATTGGCCAGGTTTGGTCCAGAGACCAGCATACGACTTGAGCCATCCACACAGTTCCTTCAGCGTATCTATAACCATTCTCTCTGAATCACGACGAGAGTATGCATTCCGTGGTCACAGAATTTGCAATATGGGACCAGGAAAGAAAGTTGCCACAGTCCCCAAGGACCGCAGGCTGCTCGCTCTTCTCGAGAGAGAGAGAGAGAGAGCTGACTGGTGGTGATGTAACCTGAGGGTCACCACACCACAGAGCAAGGTTGAGAAAGTGAGGCCTACATGGATAACCTCAGCCTGTAGGAGAATTGAACTCACACTGTTGGCCTCGTTCTGGCCCCCAGTCAGCCAAGCAGCCAACTGAGCTAACCGACCCATGGGGAGCCAGCGATATTGTCGCTGGGCTAATAATCCAGAGACCCAGGATAATGCTCTGGGGTCCCGGCTTCGAATCCCACCGGGGCCAATGGTGAAATTTGAGTTCAATAAATATCTGAGATTAAAAAAGTCTAAAAGTGGCCTCGAAACCCATTGTCGATTGTCGTAAAAACCCATCTGGTTCACTAAAGTCCTTTAGGGAGGGAAATCTGACGTCCTTACCCGGTCTGGCCTACACGTGACTCCAGACCCGCACAGCAATCTGCTCAACTCTTTGATGTGTTGGGTGAGCTGGGTCTGAGTGGACTGCGTTTGATGTAGAGAGAGACAGGCTTCCAACACTTGATGAGATGCAACACAATTTTATTTAACGTCTAATTATATTACATACTTTAACTGTGGGTTGACACTATGCTGACTTGACTGGAGACCTGAGGCTAGCCTGACCAGACTAATGGTGTTTGTACTGGCTGCTGCTCACGAGCTCTGACTGTCTCAGAGGCTGGGTCCCGAGGGAGCGGGAAAACTGTGGCCCTCTGGCTTTCTAGTGGTCGTGTCTTGTCTGGTGATTGGCCGCTGTGTTCTGTGTGTTCATTGGTCATCCTGTGTGTCAATCACTGCCTGTCTGCACTCCATCAGATACCTGGATGTATATTATGACACTCTTCAATGGACCCAGCGTGCCACACTGGCGCAAGGGGCAATTCGGGATGGGCAATAAATGCCGGAGTGGGCCACTTGGCCTCCACGGCCTCTGTGTTCCAACATTCCACAGGGTTCACCAGCCTCTGGGTGACGTTTTTCCTCAACTCAGTCCTAAATGGTCGACCCAGTATCCCGAGACCGTGGGGCCTAGTTCTAGACCCTCCCCCCTCCCCCCCTCCCCCCAGCACAACATCCCTGCATCCAGGGAATTTTATACATTTCAATGAGATCCGCTCTAAACTCCAGTGAATGTAGCCCTGTCGACCCAACGATAAGTCCTACCATCGCGGAATCAGTCCAGTGAACGTTCAGTGCACTCCCTCTGGGGTAAATAGGTCTTTTCTTCAATAAGGAGGCCAGTGCTCCAGGTGTGTCCTTGCTCTTGTAGTCAAGTGATCTAGCGATGAAGGCCGACATACCAGTTGCCTTCCGAACCGCTTGCTGTACCTGCATGCTCGCTCTCAGTGACTGCTGACACCAGAAACAGTTCCAGGGGAAGAACAGGGGAGGGTTTGAAGGTTGGGAGCAACAAAGAACATAGAACAAAGAAAAGTACAGCACAGGAACAGGCCCTTCGGCCCTCCAAGCCTGCGCCGACCATGCTGCCCGTCTAAACTAAAATCTTCTACACTTCCTGGGTCCGTATCCCTCTATTCCCATCCTATTCATGTATTTGTCAAGATGCCCCTTAAATGTCACTATCGTCCCTGCTTCCACCACCTCCTCCGGCAGCGAGTTCCAGGCACCCACTACCCTCTGTGTAAAAAACTTGCCTCGTACATCTCCTCTAAACCTTGCCCCTCGCACCTTAAACTTATGCCCCCTAGTAATTGACCCCTCTACCCTGGGGAAAAGCCTCTGACTATCCACTCTATGCCCCTCATAATTTTGTAGACCTCTATCAGGCCGCCCCTCAACCTCCGTCGTTCCAGTGAGAACAAACCGAGTTTATTCAACCTCTCCTCATAGCTTTTTTTAAAAACTTAGATTACCCAATTATTTTTTCCAATTAAGGGGCAATTTAGCGTGGCCAATCCACCTACACTGCACATTTTTGGGTTGTGGGGGTGAAACCCACGCAGACACGGGGAGAATGTGCAAACTCCACACGGAGAGTGACCCGGAGCCGGGATCGAACCTGGGACCTCAGCGCCGTGAGTCGGTTGTGCTAACCACTAGGCCACCGTGCTGCCCCTCCCCTCATAGCTAATGCCCTCCATACCAGGCAACATCCTGGTAAATCTCTTCTGCACCCTCTCTAAAGCCTCCACATCCTTCTGGTAGTGTGGCGACCAGAATTGAACACTATACTCCAAGTGCGGCCTAACTAAGGTTCTATACAGCTGCAACATGACTTGCCAATTCTTATACTCAATGCCCCGGCCAATGAAGGCAAGCATGCCGTATGCCTTCTTGATTGGATAGAGGTGTACACAGAGGGAGCACACGGCTCTCACAGTCAGTGTTGTGAGCGATCAGCACGTACCTCACTTCACGGATGAACCACTTCAGCCATACCGGTCGGAAAAAAAACTACCACGGATGGGAATGTGGTCATTCCGCGCGTGGGCAACGGTCAACACAATGCCTCGTGTGACCGCACGCAGAACCCGGATGGGCCGTATGTGCCACCCCTCTCCCCCCCACCCCCACCGAGCCGCAGGTTTGCCACCGCTGATTAAAAATGATTGACAAAAGAAGAAAGGGGGGAAATGTGAGGAACGTCTTTCTCACGCAGCTCTGGGAGGTGTTGCTGGAGAGTGTGGCAAAGGCAGGTTCAATCAAGGCCTTCAAAACGGAATTGGAAAGTCACCCAAGGGGGAGAATTGTCAAGGCAGGGGAGCGGGACCCGCTGAGCTGCTTCTGGAGGGGCACGGCAGACAAAATGGCTTCTGTCTCTGCTGCCAGGGCGCCTGCAGCTAACATGGGGCCGTACCCTCTGCCGATGCACTGAGCTGGCCTCTGGGGAAGGAAGAACTCGGGGTCGGTCTGCCTTTAGCTGAGGTTGCTTCGCGACATTTTCCCTCCGGAGGTCATGGCCTTGACCTGCTGCGACGCTTGGCCACTTTCCACTTCCGGGTCGCTCCTCCAGAATTTGCAGTATTTTCCCTGCAGGTCGACCCGGGCAGGGAGCTACACTGCGGCCGGTTTGCACAAAGCAGGGTGGACATTTCGGGGAGGCCCGTAACCGAGGGCGGAGGACATGGTCTGGCCTAGTTTCAGATCGGGTGAAGGGATGGGGAACTGTGGGACCAGGGGACCTGCGACGATGGAAGAGGTTAAACTCCCTTCGGACTTTGGAATCCGCGTTCCAGATTCTCTTAAGGTTAACGTGCAGGTTCAGTCGGCAGTTAGAAAGGCAAACTCAAAATTAGCATTCATGTCGAGAGGGCTAGAATAAGGACCAGGGATGTACTTCTGAGGCTGTATAAGGCTCTGGTCAGACCCCATTTGGAATATTGTGAGCAGTTTTGGGCCCCGTATCTAAGGAAGGATGTGCTGACCTTGGAAAGGGTCCAGAGGAGGTTCACAAGAATGATCCCTGGAATAAAGAGCTTGTCCTGTGAGGAACAGTTGAGAACTCTGGGTCTGTACTCGTTGGAGTTTAGAAGGGTGAGGGGGGGATCTTATTGAAACTTACAGGATACTGCGAGGCCTGGATAGAGTGGACGTGGAGAGGATGTTTCCACGGGGGGGAAGGGACGATCCTTTAAAACAGAGATGAGGAAGAATTTCTTCAGCCAGGGGGTGGTGAATCTGTGGAACTCTTTGCTGCAGAAGGCTGTGGAGGCCAAATCACTGAGTGTCTTTAAGACAGAGATAGATAGGTTCTTGATTAATAAGGGGATCGGGAGTTATGGGGAGAAGGCAGGAGAATGGGGATGAGAAAATATCAACCATGATTGAATGGCGGAGCAGACTCGATGGGCCGAGTGGCCTAATTCTGCTCCTATGTCTTATGGTCTTTTGGTCTTATTTCTCTTTCGCAACCTAAACGTGGGGAAATGTGTGTTCAGGAACTGTGGGATTATTCTGTATCTGCACTGGAAACTATCGTTGTTACAAAGGGGGTCAGGGGGATTGGTTGGGCTGTCAGATGAGTTTTAATTTGGGATTGTGTGGAACTGGTCGACCTGCAGGGAAAATGCTGCGAATTCTGGAGGAGCGACCCGGAAGTGGAAAGTGGCCAACTGTTACAGCACGTCAAGGTCACGCAAGGAATTCTGTCGCTGGACCCTGGTGAGCATCTGCCAGCAGAGTCTGCAAATGGACAGTGACTGTCTGTGGCATTTTCAGAGAAGCACCTCTCTCTCTTTCTCTCTTTCTCTCTTTCTCTCCATCTCTCTCTGCATTCCCTCCATGCCCCTGTCTACCTGTGATTAAACGCCCCTCAGAATGGCCTCAGCCGCGAAATTATTTCCCGACGCTGGCCAACTGGTGCGGCACTTGCTTGGGCAACTGTTGGCGGCACCAGCCTCGCCAAATGGCACATTTGCCAGCCTTGGCACGGGGGCAACCCTGTGCCACCAGC
Source organism: Scyliorhinus canicula (assembly GCF_902713615.1). Lineage (NCBI taxonomy): Eukaryota > Metazoa > Chordata > Chondrichthyes > Carcharhiniformes > Scyliorhinidae > Scyliorhinus > Scyliorhinus canicula. Next base: position 10,642,150 of record NC_052174.1, read on the forward strand.
CCAGGAATGCTGACAATTCTCAGGCCGTCACCATCTCACGTTGCACGGTGCGACCGGGGACTGTAAGGGCTTGGGTGCAAGCATCCCAGGGCCAGATCGCAATGCTGTTTGTGTCAGCAATCCACAGGCCTGGATCTGGTATATGAACGGGCGGGAACAGAGGGAAGTAGACCTTGGAAAATAGGAGACGGGTTTAGATAAAGGCTGAAGGCTGGGCGGGCCGAAGGGCCTGTTCCTGTGCTGTAATTTTCTTTGTTCTTTGTCTTTGTAATGCCCTGGAGACATGACTTCGAATCCCACCACAGGATCTGTGGGAATTTTAATTCAATTCATCAAATAAATCTGGATTCAAAAGCTGGCTGAAGTAGAGTAAAGGGTTAACACAATGCTGATGTGAGACGGGGCTGGATTCTCGATTGGCCGGAGAATGCAGCGTCGTCCAAAAAAATGGGCGCCGATCCGTTTCCGACTCTCCGGTTGTCCACTGCTGACGGTATCGAGGTTCATCCCCCGCCAGCGGAATTTGACGGGCTGAGCATCAGATTCTCCGCGCCTCCGTCATTCTTCAATCCTCGGATCCGGGACTCACGTGGGCGTGGGATCGGTTCAGATAATTGTGAGCGTGACCCTGGCCCAGTTGATCTCATGGTGGGTCAAGGAGGCAAGTCTTTGAGGTCGGAGCCACCGAAGTTCATCGGCGGGCCCCACCTTCCCCACAATGCAAATCCCGCACGACCCCCCCCCCACCCCCACCAAACCACATCCACCAAACCCCAACCACCAGACCCACCCCACATGACCCCTGCCAGAAACCCCCAATCAGATACCTCCCATCACCGAGACCCATGCCTGGAAGCTAAAGAGCAGTCCAGACAGAAACAGTGAAAAAATATCACTGCTTTAAAACTCACTTGTCCGTTATAGCCGTAAATTCCTCGAATTTCCTCGAAAAACACACCACCAGGTTTTAAAACCCCTCAGATTCTCTGATCTCCAATGCTTATATTCACATCAATAGCTTTTACTAGGCTGTGATTGACAGCTTCCAGATAGCCATCTGCCTGGGTTGTTTAATTTCATTTCCCTTCACGCTTGAATGGATCTCAAGTGCCCTGCTGTGAATCTAACCGCAATGTCTTATAAACATCTAGCTATGACTGACAGCTCTTGACCACATCAAAAGCAGTGGGGTGCTTTCTGCTGAGAGAAAGAGGAAGTGAAAGTTCTGGTGGGGGTCTCTGTTATGGAGGGGTCTCTGCTCTGGGGGGGGGTCTCTGTTATAGAGGGGTCGCTGTTATGGGGAGTCTCTGTTATGGGGAGTCTCTGTTATGGGTGGTCTCTGTTATGGGGGTCTCTGTAATGGAGGGGTCTCTGTTATAGAGGGGTCGCTGTTATGGGGAGTCTCTGTTATGGGGGGTCTCTGTTATGGAGGGGTCTCTGTTATAGAGGGGTCGCTGTTATGGGGAGTCTCTGTTATGGGGGGGTCTCTGTTATGGAGGGGTCGCTGTTATAGAGGAGTCGCTGTTATGGAGGTCTCTGGTGGACGGGTGGGTGGGGTGGAATGGTTGGGTCTCCTTCATGCGTCCCTTTTTGTACTGGGGGGTGTTGGGCGGTGACCCGAGCAAATCCCGTGGTGGGGCTGGGGACCCAAATTGCATTGTGGGTGAGGTGGCCTGCATCTGGACCTTGGTATCGGGCCCTCTGCTCAAAATGGCGGCCCATTAGCGGGATTCGCGAGGGAACCCCCGCCATTCATATATTTTGAAGGTAAGGGATGGTGAATCTCCTCCGGACGCCCGCTCCCAGTGCGAGCGCTAACTAGAGGCGATTCATCTCCGACAGAGTCTCCCAAATGGAGAATCCTACCCCGGATCACATGACTGAGAAATAAGAGCGTGCTGAATGGAAGACAAACTCTAACCTCATGTCGAGGCCTAAATGTGTAAATATTTGGATGGAGTGCCAATCAAGCGGCGTTGCTTTGATGGTGACAAGTTTTTCGAGAGTTGTTGGAGGTGCACTCACCCAGCAAGGGGGGGGGTTTATCGACAGCAATTATTTATTTAAATATGTCCGCGCCAGATTCCCCCGGGGCACAGGAACTAACAGCATCGTCTGGGTGACCTCACCATGTTGCTGTCTAACACTGGTTTCCACAAATGCGGAATGCATAGGGGCACCTTGGGGGGGGGGGTCTCCCAAGTTTTCAGGACCCTTGGAGAGTCGGGTTGCGGGCAGGGTGGTACCCTCGCCTTCCCGCAGACGCCCGGGCACATTGGCACTGCCAGGGTGCCGGGCCGGCAGTGCCAAGGTGCCCGGGTGCCATTTTGCCCACGGCAGGGATTGGGTTCGGAGGTGCCTCGCCCTTAAGAGGTGGGGTGAGGACCCTGTAAGAGGGTGCAGAGGGTGGGGGGGGGGGGGGGGGGGGGGGGTGCGGAGACAGAAGGTAGCGAGGTGGATTGGAGACCAGGATGAGATCAGCCATGATCTGATTGGGTGACGGAGCAGGCTCAAAGGGCTGAATGGTCTTCATCTGCTCCCAATTCCTATCTTCCTATGTTAAACATACTTTTTTTAAAATTTAGAGTACCCAATTATTGTTTCCAATTAAGGGGCAATTTAGCGCGGCCAATCCACCTATCCTGCACATCTTTTGGGTTGTGGGGGTGAAACCCACGCAGACGCGGGGAGAATGTGCAAACTCCTCATGCAGAGTGACCCAGATTCGAACCCGGGTCCTCAGTGCCGTAGGCAGCAATGCTAACCACTGTGCCACAGTGCTGCCCTTATGTTAAACATACTTAACAACCCACCCTCGCCAGCTCTCTGCGGTAAAGAATTCCACAGATTCACTCCCCTCTGAGAGAAGAAGTTCCTCCTCATCTCTGTCTGAAATGCCCCCCCGCCTCACTCTGAAATTCTGCCCTCTGGTCCCGGACTCTCCCACAAGGGGACACAACCATTCGGCATATACGATTCTAGAACAAATCCAAACAAGGGCCTGTGAACCATCTACAGATATGGACTCCAATTACAGCTAACATGTACAGACAGGGGTGACTGAGGTGCCTCCAGACATGCATTCCTGTGCAGTACAGAGGGCAGGGAAACAGGTTTTGTGAGGGTGTGATTGTGTGTGTGATTTAGCCTTATCTTTATTCACGGGATGTGGGAGTCGTTTGCAAGGCCAACACTTGCTGCCTCTCACCAATTCTTCGCAGACAGCACTGAAACCAGCAGCCATGCATATTAAATGAGCAATTCCCGGGCACAATTGATACAATTAAGGTTGGCCAAGGTAAAGCCGGACTTCCCGGCCCCAGCAGGAGTCCAAGACAAAAGAAGCTAAGGCGCACCCAAGGACCGCCCAGCGATCAGGAAACAGCCCCAGTATTGGGGAATTCAAACCGATCGATTGGTACGTGATCCAATCGATTGGAGTCAGGTACGGGGGTCCGCCCAAAAGGCCGCGAAGCCCCTGGGGCCTATAAATTGGAGGCCCCAAGTTCAATTCGGTCTTCTTGGCAGGGTCTCCCAGCAGCTCGAAACAACCCTTGACAGAGACTTGCCTAGCAGCTGCACCAACAAGTAAGCGCCCAGTCAACGCACGCTACGAGATAGGCGCTCCTGACCCTTAGTCTGTACCAGCTGGAAGCCTGCAGACTCAGGATTAAACGAGAGGCCATTTTTCCCTGACCCAGTGGGTTCCTTTTCCAGGAGATAAGTATTGGCCTTTAGTGGTAGAAGTAGCTTAGTTTTGTAGTATTTTATGCATGAGTAGATATTGACTGCGTATATAATAAATGTGTTTTGATTTGAACGTTACTAACTGGTGTATTGAGCTATTGATCAGCACTTGGACTTGAACCTCGTGGTGGTTTCATAAAGATACCTGCCGACTCGAGAGCAAGGTAATAAAACAGAGCCAATTGAGTGTAAAGCACACTCACCAAAACGAGCAACAGTATGACGCAGTATCTCACTCCCAGTGCAGTTCTAGCTCGGAGGACGTATCTCCCCAGGCTCCGATCCGGGCCTACTTTCAACCGTTGCTTATAATGAGCCGAAGGTGGTTGGCCTCCATCTCCTTACCTGGTGGGCTCGATGAAGAATTCCCCGTGGTCCTCATGGGGGGGTTGTGACAGTTTTTTCCCCGATTCTTCCATGGGGATGTGGGCGAGGCGCTCATTTGTTGCCCATCCCTAATTGCCCTTGAACTGAGTGGTCTCACTCGGCCAATTCAGAGGGGAGGTTAAAGGGTCAACCGCATTGCTGAGGTGATCTGGAGTCAGGATGTTGGTCAGACCGGGGTGAGGACGGCAGATTTCCCTTCCAACTGGGTATGTTTTCAACAACAACCGTCTAACGGTCTACATGACTAAGATGACGGGCAGGGTTACCTCACCTTTCTGGGTGGTGGGAACTTCTAGTGCAACCAAAGAAGACCCCCCCCCCCCCCCCAAAGCAGTTTCTCCCGAGACGGGATGGGCAAAACGCCACAGACATCGGGCAGGACTGGAAGATGCCACAATGGCGAGTTGCCGGATCACATGCCATGGGAACTGGTGGGATCCTCTCCTCGGTTCGTTTTTCAGTTTACTATAAATTTCCCCTCTGCCGTTACCCCCAAAAACATTAACCTGGGCCTCTGGATGCTAGTCCAGTGACATCACCACTGTCACCCTCAACCATATCGATGTGGTTTTGATCACGTGTAGGCCAGGCTGGATAAAGATGGCGGATTTCTCTCCCCGAAGAGCACGTGAACCAGGTTGATTTGTTCGATTCATTCACGGGATGTGGGCGTCGCTGGCTCAGGTCCAGCATTTGTTGCTCACCCCTAATTTCCCCTCGAGAAGGTGATAGTGCGCCATCTTCTTTAACAGCTGCAGTCCCTATGATGTAGGTACACCCACAGCGCTGTTAGGGCGGGAGTTCCAGGATTTCGCCCCAGCGACAGTGAAGGAACGGCCGATCTATTTCCCAGTCGGGGCGGTGAGTGACTGGGAGGGGAACCTCCAGGTGGTGGGGTTATGGGTTATGGGGATAGGATGGTGGGTGCTCTTTCCAAGGGCCAGTGCAGACTCGATGGGCTGAATGTCCTCCTTCTGCACTGTAATGTCTATGATTCTATGATACACATCCCTGGACACTAAGGGGCAATTCAGCATGACAAATCGATCTAACTTAATTTTTGGACTGTGGGAGGAAACCGGAGCACCCGGAGGAAACCCACGCAGACACGGGGAGAATGTGCAGACTGCGCACAGACAGTGACCCAAGCCGGGAATCGAACCCGGGACCCTGGCGCTGTGAGACAACAGTGCTCAACACTGTGCCATGCATGCCGCCCTACCACCTTTACCTGGTCTGGCCTACAGACCCCCTGCAATATGGTTGACTCTCAATTGTCCTCTGAAATGGCCGAGAGACCCACCCAGTTCAAGGGCAATTGGGGCCAATGCTGGTGACCCCCCACATCCCGTGACCGACTAAAGGAAAAGAAACGTTCGACGTCGCGTGATAGCTCGATCCTTGCTCTGCATCGTCCAAACTGAGATTGACCCCTTGGTGCATCCCCCTCCCCCAGCCCTCTGCGGGTCCGGGTTTCCTGATGTAGAGCCACAGCGCGCTGGGATCGTCGCTCAGAGATCCCCCCCCCCCCCCCCCCCCCCCCCCCCAACCCACCTCCGCCTGAATTCAGGCCCGGTACGGTTAAGAAAACAAGGGTTCTTCTCAGTGTTGGGAAACTGCCGTGAGGAGGGGGAAAACACCCCCCCTCTCCAAGGTCTCCTGGAGTACTGCGTGCAGTTCTGGTCACCACATTATAGGAAGGACGTGGAAGCTTTGGAAAGGGTTCAGAGGAGATTTACTAGGATGTTGCCTGGTATGGAGGGAAGGTCTTACGAGGAAAGGCTCAGGGACTTGAGGTTGTTTTCGTTAGAGAGGAGAAGGCTGAGAGGTGACTTAATAGAGACATATAAGATAGACAGAGGTTTAGATAGGGTGGACAGTGAGAGTCTCTTTCCTCGGATGGTGATGACCAACACGAGGGGACATAGCTTTAAATTGAGGGGTGATAGATATAGGACAGATGTCAGAGGCAGTTTCTTTACTCAGAGAGTAGTAGGGGTGTGGAACGCCCTGCCTGCAATAGTAGTAGACTCGCCAACTTTAAGGGCATTTAAGTGGTCACTGGATAGACATATGGATGAAAATGGAATAGTGTAGGTCAGATAGGCTTCAGATGGTTTCACAGGTCGGCGCAACATCGAGGGCCGAAGGGCCCGTACTGCGCTGTAATGTTCTATGTTCTATTATCATCGGTGATTTATCACCGGACACGCCAAACTGTCCCTGCCAGAAATATTCACCCCTCTGTAACAAAACGACACTGGGGGGGCGAGGGGTGGAGGGATTTGGAAGGGGGGGGTGGATAGTGGGGTGGGGGGGGGGGTGGAATCGGTTTCGCCATCGAACCAGCCTTCTCTTCGGAATGTGTGGAGTCACTGTACAGCCTAATCTAATGGGTCACTTCCTCCGCACATCCTCTGGAGCGCAGCCAGCCAAGAAGAGAAAAACAACTTCAGACATCCTTCCCAGACACCTCAATAGCTTCGAAAAAAAATAACAAAAAACAACCTCTTTGCGCTTCCATCAGTCGCTTTAAACCCCTGAACCCTTGTTTTCTTAACCGTGCCAGGCCTGAATCCAGTACCAGTAAATCCTGGAGTCAAGGTCGCGGCCCTTACTAATGTTATGATTAATCCTCTTGTTCATATTTTCTGTTCATTTTCTGTCAGGATGTCGGATAATATGACATGAAAAACTTGGGTATATCCGTCTCCTTATCACCCCGTCACAACATTGCACAAGGCCTTGGTTATTTTTACTGGGGGAGTGAGTGTTGTGGGTAACCGTGACGATATTTGCGGCCTACAGGATCTCCGGATGATGTTGACCTTGGAGAGGGGGGGGGTGTTTTTCCCCTCCTCACGGCAGTTTCCCAACACTGAGAAGAGAAAGATTGTCGACTGTAAACACTTGAGTGTTTGGAAGGCCTCGTTGACTACACACACCTCCCGTGGTCTGTTTTGAAGCCCGCCCCCCCCGGTTGTTGAGGTGGCTTTGAACGTAGCAAGGCTGCACGAACAGCTCTGAGGTCAACAATGGTTCATCCGTGGCACCTGTCAGGCGGAGGGGGGTGGGGTGGGGGAGGGGGTGGGGGTTGGAGTGCTGACCGGGAGGTGGGACCTCTCTCTGCTCTTCCGCGAGATTGTGTCATGGTATCTTTCATCCCCACCCATCCAGTTGAATCCCGTACAGTGCCCCATCTGAAGGATTTATGTCTCTGTCAGTGTTCTCCCCACGCCCTCCTTTGACTCCCGTTGCACTGAAGGATTACTCTAACCTGTGTGCTCAAGACCTCTTGCAAGGCTTAAACGGCCAGACTTCCAGCTCACAGTGTACGATTCCTGAAGAATGTTCGTTGATGAAAATCAGATCAGGAAAGGGAGTAATGGTGTCGAGGTGAAGGGGATGCCTTCACTGCATGCGCGTCTTGGGGTACATTCCCTCCTCTCCCTTCTCCAGCACCCCAGGGCCCATTGTTGTAAAGTAAGGTCACCATTTTTGAATCCAAGACTTGGCCAAGAGATGTGAACATAGAAACATAGAACAGTACAGCACAGTACAGGCCGTTCAGCCCACAATGATGTGCCGACCAGTTATCCTAATCTAAGATCAACCTAACCTACACCCCTTCAATTTACTGCTGTCCATGTGCCTGTCTAAGAGTCGTTTAAATGTCCCGAATGACTCTGACTCCACCACCTCTGCTGGCAGTGCATTCCACACACCCACCACTCTCTGTGTAAAGAACCAACCTCTGACATCTCCCCGATACCTTCCTCCAATCACCTTAAAATTATGTCCCCTCGTGACAGCCATTTCCGCCCTGGGGAAAAGTCTCTGGCTATCCACTCTATCCATGCCTCTCATCACCTTGTACACCTCTATCAAGTCGCCTCTCTGCCTTCTTCGCTCCAGTGAAAACAGCTCTCGCTCCCTCAACCTTTCTTCATAAGATATGCCCTCCAGTCCAGGCAGCATCCTGGTAAATCTCCTCTGTACCCTCTCCAAAGCATCCTTATCCTTCCTATAATGAGGCGACCAGAACTGGGCACAATATTCCAAGTGTGGTCTAACTAGAGTTTTATAAAGCTGCAGCAAAACCTCGCGGCTCTTAAACTCAATCCCCCTGTTAATGAAAGCCCACACCATACGCCTTCTTAACAACCCTATCAACCTGGGTGGCAACTTTGAGGGATCTATGTACCTGGACCCCAAGATCCCTCTGTTCCTCCACACTTCCAAGAATCCTGCCTTTAACCCTGTATTCAGCATTCAAGTTCGACCTCTCAAAATGAATCACTTCACATTTATCAACGTTGAATTCCATCTGCCACTTCTCAGCCCAGCTCTGCATCCTGTCAATGTCCTGTTGTAGCCTGCAACAACCCTCAACTATCTACAACTCCACCAACCTTTGTGTCATCGGCAAACTTACTAACCCACCCTTCCACTTCCTCATCCAAGTCATTTACAAAAACCACAAAGAGCAGAGGCCCCAGACCAGATCCCTGCGGGACACCACTGGTCACCCACCTCCAGGCAGAATACTTTCCATCCACTACCACTCGCTGTCTTCTTTTGGCCAGACAATTCTGTATCCAGGCAGCCAAATTTCCCTGTATCCCATGCCCCCTAACTTTCTGAATGAGCCTACCATGGGGAAGGGTTTTGGGTAAGGAGAGGCCCTGTTTAGTAACAATGGCTGTTGGTCCCAGGACCAGAAGGGACAAAACGTTTCCAACGGCAAATCAAATCCAATCGCGCACGGCAGAGGCGTGAAGAGAGACAATGATGTCCACCGGTCTGAGGTGATCAAGGAGATGATGAATCCCCTCGGCAGGGGATTCGCACATTGGGTTGGATTCTCCCGTCCGTGTTTCGTGATGGCGCGTCGTCTGCTGGCGGGGGGGGGGGATCCTGTCTTCCTGCCGCTTGTCAATGGGATTTCCCCTTGAAGCCGGCCCACGCTGCCGGTGGGGGTGCGCTTCAGCGGGAAAAGTGAACCCCAGAATCCGGAGGGTTCGGACTATTATGTAATATTCCAGATTAGGGATTCCCATTGTTCGGCAATGCCAGTCCGACGAGGAGGGGCGGGCAAAACAGTCCACATGAGATCAAAGCTTTCTGCCCCAGGGGGAACCTAGTGATACAATCTGTGGGTTTGCGTCCGCCGTGTGGGTAGACCGGGCCGAAATGGGTCGGCGGGATTCTCTGAAATGGAGGCACAGTGTCCGCGCCTTCGTAAACGGCCCACAGGGGGCCAGAACAGTGCTGGAGCGGTTCACGCCACCCTTCCCAGGGCCAACTGGGCGCCGTGCCAACCCGCGCATGCGCGGGGGATTTCGTCAACGTGCCAGCCCCCCCCGCAACATGGGGGTTCAGGGGCCGGCCGCGTAACAAAATAGAGCCGGGGCTCGAGAGGCCGGCCCACCAATCGGTGGACCCCCGATCGTGGGGCAGACCCCATCGGAGGCCCACCCCCCCGGTCAAGGAGCCCCCTCCCCCACCCACACCCCCACAGGCCTCCCCCCGACTGTGCGCCCAGAGTTCCTGCCGGCTGCGAGCGGGTGTGGACGGCGCCGGGGGGGAACTCTGCCGTTTCCGCGCGGCCGCTCGGCCCATCAAGGCCGGAGAATCGGCTGCCCGGCCGCGGACAGCGCCCCGCGGCCGGCGCCGCGCCAAACACACCGGCACAAACGGCGCCGATTCTCCACTCCTCGGAGAACCGCACGCCGTGTCGGGGCGGCGTGGCCCGGTTGCGGCGATTCTCCTGCCCGGCACGGGTCTCGAAGAATCCCGCCCAGGATGTCTGGGGCGGGGGGGGGGTCGAGCCGTGAGGTCTCGTGAGCCGGGAGGGGCAGCACGGTAGCATTGTGGTGCGCACAATCGCTTCACAGCTCCAGGGTCCCAGGTTCGATTCCCGCTTGGGTTACTGTCTGTGCGGAGTCTGCACATCCTCCCCGTGTGTGCGTGGGTTTCCTCCAGGTGCTCCGGTTTCCTCCCACAGTCCAAAGATGTGCAGGTTAGGGTGGATTGGCCGTGATAAATTGCCCTTAGTGTCCAAAATTGCCCTTAGTGTTGGGTGGGGTTACTGGGTTATGGGGATAGGGTGGAGGTGTTGACCTTGGGTAGGGTGCTCTTTCCAGGAGCCGGCGCAGACTCGATGGGCCGAATGGCCTCCTTCTGCACTGTAAATTCTATGTAATCTATGTATACAGTTCGACAAAATCGGTACATCGGCGCAGCTCTCTCTCTCTCGCCCTCCCTCGACGACCAGGACCAAAGGAACTCGCATAGCCCAAGGGGCGGGTACGGCCCCGAGGACTTTGGGCAGACAGGACACGGCGGGGTGAATGTTTACATCAGTAGCCTGCGTAAAACTCAGCCAAGCGCCGCGTGGGAAGTCCCCTCGCATCTTCCGATCAGATCTGAGGTCGATTCGGAGACTTAACAACCGGGGGGGGGGAGGAACCTCGAGGGGCTTCATTCGGTGAAGTGCATGGAGAAGTAACCTGTTTTGTTATGAGCCACGTTGGGACCATCAGCTTTCCCTGTACGCAATAAACACACTCTGATTACTCAAAACCTGTGTCGATCGCATTATTCACCACCCTTCAATGTGGTTTGTCGATGCGAGACAAGACTTTCAACCGTCAGTGAGTGAGTTGAGTCGTGACCAGCTAGGCCGAACGAACCTCACACGATTGGAAACACACTGTTGTAATCTTGGCGTTCTGGGTCACTTTCCCCCAAATAACCACAGGAGACTCAGCCAGAAGGGAAAAACAATAAAACAGGGAACTAAGAATACTGGTTTGAACTGATTTATTTCCCTACTGGCAGGGGCACGTTACAATAGTTGATTCATGATTCAGTCCCAGCGGGAGCTACCTCAGACAAACCTCTGGGTGAGCACCCTTCTCTGGTACAGCTCTCGGCTGTAACACAGCAATCACACAGAGAACATTCGAATACAATTCTCCGCTCCAAGTCACACGTGAAGAATGCACGTGCCGTTAGTCAGTACACAGAACATTGTTTTACAATTCCGATCTTGCCTTCACAGGTTTATTGTTCAACCTTCACCCCAAATCTTGTCTGGAATCTTTCAGCGAGCAACTCTCTGTTCTTCTCAAAAGTAAACAACCTTTCTGGCAAGTCCTGTTGGTGTTAGGACTTTGAAGCATTTGGACTTGCATGTGATTTTCCTCTAGTGCAGGGGGAGGGGTTAGATCTAATCCCCACTTTACTAAATCACTCACTCTTACGGTTGGCGCAAGAAGGGTGAAGGTGTCAACATGCGGTGGCACGGTGGTGCATTGGTTAGCACTGCCTCCTCAGGGCGCCAGGGACCCGGGTTCGCTCCCAGGCCTTGTCTGACTGTCTGTGTGGAGTTTGCACATTCTCCCCCGTGTCTGCGTGGGTTTCCTCCGGGTGCTCCGGTTTCCTCCCACGGCCCAAAGGCGTGCAGGTTAGGTGGATTGGCGAAGTTAAAAATAGCTCCTTAGTGTCCAAAGACGTACAGGTTAAGTTACGGGGGTCGCGGAGATGGAGCGGGGGAGAGGGGCCTAGATAGGGTGCTCTTTCGAAGGGTCGGTGCAGACTGGATGGGCCGAATGGCCTCCTTCAGCAATGTAGGGATTCTAGGGGGGCGATTCTCCGAGCCCCGCGCCGGGCCAGAGAATCGCCGCAACCGCGCCATGACGCCCAGACGCCGGCGCGTGATTTCCCGAGGTGCGGAGAATCGCCGCCAGTTGCGCCGCGTTTGACGCAGAGCCGGCCGCGGGCGGCTGGAACCGGCGGGGCCGCCAATTCTCCGGCCCGGATGGGTTGAGCGGCCTCCCGGATACGACAGAGTCCCGCCGGCGCCGTTCGCCCCTGGTCGCTGCCGGCGGGAACTCTGCGCGAAGGGTCGGGGGGGCGGCTTGTGGGGGGAGGGAGGGGGGGGGTCCGTCCCCGGGGAGGGCCTCCGATGGGGTCTGGCCCGCGATCCCCCCCCTCCCCCTGGGCCTACTTTCCTGCGCTGCCGGCCCCTGAACACCGACGCCATTTGGGAGAATCGCAAAGTGGTAACAGGAATCAGTCACTGGAGCCACTGTCAAACCGGTTAGAAGATGCGCATTTATCAACTACATCAGTGTTACTGTTAATTCATCATTGTACAGCCCTGATCTCCAAGGACAGCTTGTGAGGAGGCCCAAATGCTCCAGTAATCATGACCGTCAGGCTAATCCACATTTAATTGCAGTTTCTGCTCTTGAGAGAGAAGGGTCAGCCTGTGGGTCAGTGGGTCACATCCCTGCCTCTGAGTCAGAAGCTCCAGGTTCGAGTCCCACCTCCGGGACTTGATGGCCGACGTGCTCATAACGGCAACCTTTGAAGTCCATCCAAAACATGCCAATGGCTGGTGGTAAGAGCGGGAGACATTCCGGGTCGGGTACGCTTGATGTGGAGTGGTGCTTGGCTTCCTGATATCTGTCCCAAGTCAACAGCTCCCCTCTTGGATTGAGAACACTGCCGGGAGAGCTAGTCCTTATTGGCCACCCCTAATTGCCCTTGTTGGCGGTAATCTGCCATCTCTGCAGTTCATTGTGGTGTAGGTACACCCATAGTGCTTTTGGGGAGTCGGGAGGAGGTGGAGGGGGCTGAATTCCAGGGTTCTGACCCAGCGATAGTGAAGGAACGGCCAATATATTTCCAAGTCGGGATGGTGAGTGGCTTGGGGGAAGGAGGGAGGTTACTGGCATTGCGTGGGGTTGGGGGGAGGTGAGAACTTTCTGGCCATTCTCACCAGTGAGATCTTCTCCCGCCGATGGTGAACGCTACGGGTTCCCCGGCGGTGTAGTTTTATCAGAACTGTAAGAACAGCAAGGGTTAACAAAGTGTCTAGAGTAGCCACTAGAGGGAGCTACAGTTACAGCTATATAAGGCAGTGATGCGAAAACTTGTGGCGAGTGTGCAGGAGTTAGCCAGAGAGAGTCAGAAGCACAAATAGTGTAAGTGAGAGCAGATCATAGTTTACATCAGTGTTAAGATCAGCTGTAGATGAGTGTAGTTAAATGTTATTAATCGACTGTATTCTTCAGGAGTACATGTCGAATCCAAATTAGTAGTGTTGATAAATTGTTCGTTTTAAGTTAAAGCTATTTTGTGGTTCTTTGTGGACATTACGCCAACCATCCTGAATTGAGCAACACAAAGAACACCACAGGCGGCATGGGGTGGATTCAATTCGAATTCCCATTGACAGGGACCAGAAGATCCCGTCACCGGCCAATAGCGGCACCACCGAGAAACTCCCGCATAGGAAAAGTCCCCCTCCCCTCCAGGTGGTGGGGGTCCCAGGTATCTGCTGCCCTTGTCCTTCTAGATGGTAGAGGCCGTGGGTTTGGAAGGTGCTGCCTAAGGAGCCTTGGTCAGTTGCTGCGGGGCATCTTGTAGACGGTACACACGGCTGCCACTGTGCGTCGGTGGGGGAGGGAGTGAATGTTTGTGGATGGGGAGCCAATCAAGCGGGGCTGCTTTGTCCTGGATGGTGTTGAGCTTCTCGAGTGTTGTTGGAGCTGCGCTCATCCAGGCAAGTGGAGAGTATTCCATCACGCTCCTGACTTGGGCCTTGTAGATGGTGGACAGGCTTTGGGGGGAAGGGGGGGGGGGGGGGGCAAGAGATGAGTTACCCGCCGCAGTATTCCCGTGCTCCAGCCGCTGTATGCCAACTGGGCATGCCTGGCTTAGCCCACGCCCAGGCTGTGTGCCCCCCAGCTGAGACGTGCAGTCACTCAGCGAGAGGCTCTGTGAAGGGGATACAATTTGGCCCGATCTAGCTGGAACGGGTCCAGAGTGCGAGGGCCCCAATGGAAAATATGTAGTAATCATTCAAATCACGCAACTCGGGATGCTGTAACGCAACTCAGTGCACCGAAGAGGATTAAGATAAGGACCCTCTTCCATAAAAGGAAGAAATGAATGTCAATCGCAAAACCCAGACGGAGTCTGTCACGTTGATAAGTGAGCAGCCGCTCGCTTTAATGCAGTGACAACTTTATCCCCGTTCTGATTAGTCAGCCACACAGAGTGTAAAATCTCTTTCTCGATTTTCTCTCCTTTCGCCATCTGTCTCATCCTCCTCCCAGGGGGAGATGGCATATTCTGTGGGGCGGTGTTGCTCCCTTTACCTCTCTCGTGGCCTGCCTCACTCCATCCTTCATGGGGATTATGCACGCGTACGTGCGTATATGCGTTTACGCGTACACACACGGCTAAGGCCCTCGCCATTCATCCGTCTTGAATCTCACACTTGGGTCGCACATACATGTCACGGTTGTAGAATCGTACCCAGAATCGCACAGCAGAAGGCGACCCCTCAGATACTGAAGCAGTCCATGTCCAAATGCAGCAAGACCTGGACAATATCCAGGCTTGGGGCTGACAAGTGGTGAGTTACATTTGAGCCACACAAGTGCCAGGCAATGACCATCTCCTACAAGAGAGGATCTAACCAACGCCCCTTGACATTCAATGGCATTACCATCGCTGAATCCCCAACAATCAACACCCTGGGGGTTACCATTGATCAGAAACTGAACTGGACCCAGCCACATTAATACTGTGGCTACCAGGGCAGGTCAGAGGCTGGGAATCCTGTGGAGAGAAACTCACCTCCTGACCCCCCCCCAAAGCCTGTCCACCATCTACAAGGCACAAGTCAGGAGTGTGATGGGAGACTCTCCACTTGCCTGGATGAGCGCAGCTCCCAACAACACTCAAGAAGCTCAACACCATCCAGGACAAAGCAGCCCCGCTTGATTGGCTCCCCTTCCACAAACATTCACTCCCTCCCCCACCGACGCACAGTGGCAGCCGTGTGCACCATCTACAAGATGCACTGCAGCAACTCACCAAGGCTCCTCAGGCAGCACCTTCCAAACCCACGGCCTCTACCATCTAGAAGGACAAGAGCAGCAGATACCTGCAAATTCCTCACTAAGCCTCACTCCATTCTGACTTGGAAATACATTGGCCGTTCCTGCGTTGTCATCTGGTCAAAATCCTGGAACTCCCTCCCTAACTGCACTGTGGGTGTACCTACACCACATGGGCTGCAGCGGCTCAGGAAGACAGCTCACCCATCACCTTCTCAAGGGGCAATTAGGGATGGGCAAAAAATGCCAGCCTCGCCAGTGACACCTGCGTCCTGTGAAAGAATAAACAAAGGAATGCCTTCCGTAAATGGGTCAAAGATTTGGCCCCTCCTTTGACCATGAGTTGGTTGCCCCTTAGCCAATCCTCGCACCCAACAGAAATGGCGCATGGTGCACACGCCAAGAGGAATATTATTTTAAAAGATGTGAAGTAAAACAGCTTCCACAGTTCACTCTCGTATGATGCAAGCTCCTTTGTTTGATTTTGGAAGGTGTTGATAGATTAATTGAATGGACGGAATTGTGGAAAATTGACTTCAGCGTTGACGAGCGTGAACTTGTCCACTTTAGTACCAGCAGGGAACTTTCTAAATGATGGAAAGCTGCACATGGCGGAGGTCCAAAGAGACATGTGGGCGGAGAGAGGTGTGGGCACAGGTGCATAGGTCATTAAGACGTTACAGACAGGTACAGAGCACACTCCCAAAAGGCAAATATAAGTCCGGCCTTTTTACATAGAACATAGAACAGTACAGCACAGAACAGGCCCTTCGGCCCTCAATGTTGTGCCGAACCATGATCACCCTAGGGGTTTAGAATGTGGTGGGTTGGGGGTGGTGACAGCTCTACAAAGCCCTGGTTACACCACAACCGGAGCTACTGGGAGAAGTTCTGGGCATCACACAGTAGGAAGGACATAGAAACATAGAAACCAAGAAAATAGAAGCAGGAGGAGGCCATTCGGCCCTTCGGGCCTGCTCTGCCATTCATTATGATCATGGCTGATCGCCCAACTCAATAGCCTGCTTCCACTCTCCCCCCCCCCCCCCCCCCCCCCCCCCCCCCCCCCCATATCCCCTGATCCCCTTCACCCCCAAGAGCTGCATCTAACACCTTCTTGAAAATGTACAGGGCGAGATTCTCCATCCCGCCAGCTCCATTTTCCCTTTGTGGCCGCCCCCATGCCGTCGATGGTTTATGCCGTGGACTTAGACTGTGAACTCTGGTTCTGGACAGTGTCACCCCCCCCCCCCCCCCCCCCCCTCCCAATCGGGAACACCCTTCCTGCACCTACCCTTGTCCGGTCCTGTTCAAAAGTCATAAACTTCTATGAGATCCCCCCCTCCCTCACTTTTGTAAATTCCAGCGAATATAATCCTAATTGACTCAATAGGCTGGATTCTCTGGTGCCAAGAACATCCTTTCTCAGACAAGGAGCCCAAAACTGCGCACAATATTCCATATATTGACCTCGGAAAGTGAGCCGTGCGGATTTACCGGAATACTACCTGATCTCCAAATTGAACAAACGAGGGTTATATTCCATGGAAGGTTAACAAGTGATATGAATGACGTTTCCCAGATATTAAGGGTAACACATAGATGGAGAAACCATCTCTGCTGGTTGTGGAGGCTAGGGCGAGGGGGTAGAGACGGAAAATGAGAGTCCCACCACTCAGGAATCAAATTCGGAAACTGTTCCACGCACAGAGGGTGGGAGAAGTTGGCAGCGCTCTTCAGCAAATGGCAACTGTTAACTTTACGGGGTCTTTGGGGGTGGCACGGTGGTTAGCACTGCTGCCTCACAGCGCCAGGGACCCGGGTTCGATTCTGGCTGTGGTTGACTGTGCGGAGTGGACACGTTCTCCCCGTGTCTGCGTGGGTTTCCTCCGGGTGCTCCGGTTTCCTCCCACAGTCCAAAGATGTGCGGGTTAGGTGGGGTTATGGGGATAGGGTGGGGGAGTGGGCCTGGTTAGGATGTCCTTTCAAAGGGCCGGTGCAGACTCGATGGGCCGAATGGCCTCCTTCTGCAATGTCGAGATTCCACGATAGAGAGAAACTGTTCCCATTGGCAGGGAGTGGAGGCCATCAATTCAGTGGCCAAAACAAAGCCGACGATGGTACGCGGGAAAATGTCTCGACGTGATGATTGGCTTTGATCTGGTGCGATCTCCTTGAATGACCGGCCAGGCTCAAGGGACACAAATGTCCTCCTCCTGCTCCGCTACGGCCAATAGCGTGGGAGGATCTCACCCCTTTGACCCTGAGGACAGTCACTGCTAGGAACCAGGGCCTTCCAAGAATATTGCTCCCAATGGTTTGTGATGTGTTGTGCGTGTACCTTAGCAATGTAGTCAAGAAGGAAAACTTGGGCAATGACTCAACGCCAATTGTTGATGACTTATTCTTTAAAAGGATTCGGATTCATCTTGCTCCTTATCGCATTGTTGAGTAGTTTCCACTGAGTGAATCATTTCTGAGATGCCTTGACTCTTATTATGTAGCCATTTTTGACAATCAAGAGGTTTGAGTCTGCATTCCCAGGGAATGCATCACAAATTCCTTCCCCCAAATCCACCCCCCCCCCCCCCCCCCCCCCCCCCACTCTATTAGTTAAAAATAAATGAATGATCTCAAGTACAGTTTCCAGCAAAAAAAATCTTTGACATGGCTCCAATGACTCATGTAACGGACAGCCATTTTAATCAGCTCCTGATAGATCTGGCCAAAGGAGGGATGTTAGCCATGGGACGGGGAGGAATTTCCCCCAAAATAGCCACGGGTGGGCAGCACGGTGGCCTAGTGGTTAGCACTGTTGCCTCACGGCGCCGAGGTCCCAGGTTCGATCCCGGCTCTGGGTCACTGTCCGTGTGGAGTTTGCACATTCTCCCCGTGTTTGCGTGGGTTTCGCCAACACGACCCAAAGATGTGCAAGGTAGGTGGATTGGCCACGCTAAATTGCCCCTTAATTGGAAAAAATTGATTGGGTACTCTAAATTATTTTTTTCTAAATAGCCATGGGCACCTCAATTCACCAGGTCAAAGTTCAGCAGCCCACCCATGCGGTGGCATCTCCAACCATGCGACGCTTCAGCACGGTAGCATAGTGGTTAGCACAATTGCTTCACAGCTCCAGGGTCCCAGGTTCGATTCCCGGCTTGGGTCACTGTCTGTGCGGAGTCTGCACATTCTCCCCGTGTCTGCTTGGATTTCCTCTGGGTGCTCCGGTTTCCTCCCACAGTCCAAAGATGTGCAGGTTAGGGTGGATTGGCCGTGCTAAATTGCCCTCAGTGTCCAAAATTGCCCTGAGTGGGGTTACTGGGTTATGGGGATAGGGTGGAGGTGTTGACCTTGGGTAGGGTGCTCTTTCCAAGAGCCAGTGCAGACCCGATGGGCCGAATGGTCTCCTTCTGCACTGTAAATGCTATGATTCTTCACTGAACTCATAGACTCAACTTCTGGAATTGGGGATTGCTCCCGTAATCTCCGACCCAGTCATGCTTGACTGAGCATTGTTAATTTTAAGAGTTTTCAATAATTGCCGTTGCTTGATGGCTATTTACATTTTTGAGCTTTGATGCTTCCCACAGCTCTGTGCAAGCCGGCGCTGGTATAGCATTGAGGTTTTTGTGAAGGCTGATGGGATGGGCTGTCTGTCCGTTGCCAGATAACTGGAGGCCTCTGGAACTCAAATAGCTGGATTCTGGCTCTCTCCCCCCCCTGCTGGAACTCTTGAGCAACCATCGCCAAGAGTCCACCGTAGCCAAAGACTATCCGAGCCAATGAGCTCAAGGCCAACCATTGTTGGAGGCCAACTATTGTCAACTAACGGCCGATCATAGCTGAAGGCTAAATCAGCTCAAGGTTAAGTGTAGATAATGGCCAACTAATCATAATCTTTATTGTCACAAGGAGGTTTATATTAACACCGCAATGAAGTTACTGTGAAAAGCCTAACTGTATCTAATGGTGAACCATTGTTCAAGCTAAATATAGCTCACGGCTAACTGTAGATAATGGCCAACCAGAACTCAAGGCGAACTGTATCTAATGGTCAACCAGAGCTCAAAGCAAAGATGGCCAACCATAGCTCAAGGCTAACTGTAGCCATTGGCCAACCATAGTTCTGAGTCAGACTGAGGGAGCGCCGCACTGTCAGATTTGCAGCCGTTCAGAGAAAGTGGACCCCCCCCCCCCCCCCCCCCCCACTTAGTCAGGTTCTCCTCCTGTGCCCTGGGCGCCATCATTCCTCAGCCAACCCCACCAAAACCAGATTATCTGGTCATTACCTCATTGCTATCTGTGGGATCGTTCCATGCATAAATTGGTCGATAAGTTTCAACGGAAACGACATGAGAAAGTCCTTTTCACTACCTTTGAAGCTCTGTCCTTGCCTTGGGTAAGTTGTTGGAAAAATCACTTGCTCTTCTGTCTGTTGACATTTCTTCCCCCCCATCACAGTCTCTTTAATTCTGACCCATTCACTTTCCCTCTTCCTCCGACACAGTGGCTCACCTGTTTGCACGCTCACATCTGAGTCAGAAGGTGATAGGTTCAAATGCAAACAAGAGCCGGAGCAGAAAACGCAAGCAAATCCACCCAACACTAGTCACTGCGGGAGTGTCACACTGTTGGAGGAGTCATCCAGCGGACAGGAAAGGATTATCCGTCTGGTTACTCGTTCCGGGTCAATGGAAGGCTGAGAGGTGAGCCAACAGGAGGGTCAGAGAACTCTGAAAGGTTTCGATGGATTGGATACCGAGAGATTATTTCCTCTTACATAGAAGTATGGAAAATAGAAGTAAGAGGGGGCCATTCAGCCCTTCGAACCTCGATCATAGATCATAGAATTTGCAGTGCAGAAGGAGGCCATTCCGCCCATCGAGTCTACACCGGCCCTTGCAAATAGCACCCTACTCAAGCCCACGTATCAGGACAGCACAGTGGCGTAGTGGGTTAGCCATGCTGCCTCATGGCGCCGAGGTCCCAGGTTCGATCCCGGCTCTGGGTCAGTGTGGAGTTTGCACGTTCTCCCCGTGTTTGCGTGGGTTTCGCCCCCACAATGCAAAGATGTGCAAGGTAGGTGGATTGAACACACTAAGTTGCCCCTTAATTGGAAAAAATTAGTTGGGTACTCTAAATTTATTTTTTTTAAAAGCCCACTTATCTACCGTATGCCCGTAAGCCTGAAACGCCCACTTAACCCTTTTTGGACACTAAGGGGCAATTTAGCATGGCCAATTGACCTAACCCGCATATCTTTGGACTGTGGGAGGAAACCGGAGCACCCGGAGGAAACCGTCGCAGACACGGGGAGGATATGCAGACTCCGCACAGACAGTGACCCAAGCCAGGAATCGAACCTGGGACCCTGGAGCTGTGAAGCAACAGTGCTAACCACTAGGCTACCATAATACTCCATCATTCATTATGATCACGCTGATCATTATAAGGTTCAATACCCCGAACTCGCCTTCCCTCCATATCCCACTCGATGGGCCGAATGGCCTCCTTCTGCACTGCCAGTTCTATGATTCTAGGATCCCTTAATCCCTTTAGCCCCAAGAGCTATATCTAATTAGCTCTTGAAATCACGCAATGTTTTAACCTCGACTACTTTCTGTGGTAGCGAATTCCACAGATTCCCCACTCTCTCTGGGTGAAGAAATTTCTCCTCACCCCAGTCCTAAAAGGTTTACCTCCTTATCCTCAAACTATGAGCCCTAGTTCACAGAAGTTCATGGATTCCCGACAGTGTAGAAATAGGCCATTTGGCCCATTGACTCTGCACAGATCTTCTGAAGGAGCACCCCTTTATTCTTCAAAAAACTACTTATCTTTATCTTAAAAACATTTAGTGAAGGAGCCTCTACTGCTTCACTGGGCAAGGAATTCCATAGATTCACAACCCTTTGGGTGGAGAAGTTCCTTCTAAACTCCGCCTCACATCTCACCCTCCCACCTAACTTTTTATCATCTGCGAATTTAGAAATTCGACATTTAGTTCCCACGTCCAAATCATTCTTATAGAATGTTAACAGTTGGGGTCCTAGCGCATGAATCCCGACGTCCAATCCTTTTCTTGACAGTAGGTTTATTTACAAGATCCAGCATTATTCGCTACCTACCAAACAGCCCAGTGTTCCTGCATTCCCCTGATATACTCTTTTCAGTATCAATCACATTTGTGGTTCTCCAGTCCTCTGGCACCTCTGCCGTGTCCAAACAATTGGGGCGGATGACCCCTCTACCCCCAACCACCCCCCTCCCAATCACCCGTTGCCTGGATCTGCTGGTGGCCAACTTTCCCAGGCCCAAGATCAGGCTAACAGGGAGGTACTCCTCCCTCCTCTATCCTTCCTCACCGGGTGACCAAAGATGAGCAGAGTAGGACTGAAGTGTAACCAATGATTGAGGAGCAGCCCCTTCAAATAATCAAAAAGCTTCTGCAACCCCTGGCAGTCTCTCTTTATATGTGCTCAATATACTTGATCAATCAATCCCCTTCACTTGCTAATCCTTAACTTTATAATCAACGCGAATGATATGCTTCTGTGGCATTTTACGCAATCCTATATAATAGATTCTCTCTTTCCTTTTTGTCCTCTCTTTTCCTGTCTCCCTCACTGCTCTCTCTCTCTCTTTCCTCTTAATCTTAATAATCTTTATTGTCACAAGTAGGCTCACATTAACACTGCAATGAAGTTACTGTCTCTCTCTCTCTCTCTCTCTCTTTCCTCTTCTCTTGATCCTTCAGCTTCTTACCTTAAAAAAGCAAAAGAATGTCCATGAGAAACAAACCCGCGATCAAAAGTTCAAATGCGGGCGCAGGAACTGCACACTCAGACGCACACTTCCAGACAGGCAGACAGACACGGAGGGAAGGCGCGGCAACGGGCATGGCTTGGGCCTCACGCATAAACAGCAGCTTGAAGTGTCAGGTAGAAGCAGAGCTTTGTGACTCAGCGGGCAGCCTCCCCCTCCGGGGAGAAACATTCCGTTGGCACGCGTCTCTCCTATGCTTACATAACAGGACAGCTTTTTGATGTAGCTCACTTGACTGAGAATCCAAGCAGTGATGTTATCTGAGCACTCAGAAGCCTGGGGCCTTGTGGAGCGAACGCTTGGTAAAGCCTAGCTGATGTGGGGACTGGATTTGCTTTTTTTTTTTTTTTGCTCATGGGAGGAGGGCAGATTAGGCCACATTTACCACCCGAATCTTTTTGCCCGCAGTGAGTCGAGAGGGACTGCACCAAGGCCACATTTGGCAAAGTGTTCACATTAAGGAACCCGAGCAGAATTGGAGTCAATGGGAATGGAGGGGGGAACTCTCCACTTGTTGGCATCAAAGGAAGTTAACTACCACAGTCCCAGGCTATCGCTGAAGGTGAGCCTCAGGGTAGTGTCCTGGGCCCAACCATCTTCAGCTGCTTCATCAATGACCTTCCTTCCATCATAAGGTCAGAGGTCAGGATGTTTGCGGATGTCTGCACAATGTTCAGCACCATTCGCGACCCCTCAGATACTGAAGCCGTCCCTGTCCAAATGCAGCGAGACCTGGACAATATCCAGGGTCGGGCTGACAAGTGGCAAGTTACATTCACACCACACAACTGCCAGGCAATGACCATCTCCTACAAGAGAGGATCTAACCACCAGGGTCTCAGGTTCGATTCCCAGCTTGGGTCACTGTCTTTGCGGAGTCTGCACGTTCTCCCCGTGTCTGCGTGGGTTTCCTCCGGGTCCCACAGTCCAAAGATGTGCAGTTTAGGTGGATTGACCGTGATTAATTGGCCTTAGTGGCCAGAAAAGGTAAGGTGGGGTTACTGGGTTATCGGGATGGGGTGGAGGTGTGTGCTTAATTAGGGTGCCCTTTCCAAGGGCCGGTGTAGACTCGATAGGCCAAATGGCCTCCTTCTGCACTGTAAATTCTATGATTCTATGATTCATTCCTAACGCAAAGTCCCAGCACTGCAGTAACTTACCCGAGCACCTTCCAAACCCACGACCTCTACCATCTAAAAGGACAAGAGCAGCAGATACCTGGGAACCCCACCACCTGGAGGTTCCCCTCCCAGTCACTCTTCGCCCTGACTGGGAAATATATCGGCCGTTCCTTCACTGTCGCTGGGTCAAAATCCTGGAACTGCCTCCCTAACAGCACAGTGGGTGTACGTACACCACATGGACTGCAGCGGCTCAAGAGGAAGTTCACTCACCACCTGATCAAGGGGCAATTAGGAATGGGCAATAAATGCTGGGTCCAGCCAGCGACGCCCACATCCCTTGAGTGGATCCATATAATAAAAAGACAAAGAGAGATAATGATCGTCTCCACTCAGCTTTTATTTTTACCGAGGTCTAATGTAGCAGGAATCCAGAGAGTGGCCACCGTCCTGAGCTTTCAGGGATTGTCCTTATTTTGTCTGTGCTGCCTCCGTAAGTGATTTGTTTTCTCCCGGAGGTTTGGTCCTGGGATTCCTGCCCCACCCCACTAATAGGGCAGCACAGTAGCACAAGTGGATAGCACTGTGGCTTCACAGCGCCAGGGTCCCAGGTTCGATTCCCGGCTGGGTCACTGTCTGTGCGGAGTCTGCACGTTCTCCCCGTGTCTGCGTGGGTTTCCTCCGGGTGCTCCGGTATCCTCCCACAGTCCAAAGGCGTGCAGGTTAGGTGGATTGGCCGTGATAAATTGCCCTTAGTGTCCAAAAAGGTTAGGAGGGGTTATTGGGTTACGAGGATAGGATGGAAGTAACGGCTTAAAGTGGATCGGTGCGGACTCGATGGGCCGAATGGCCTCCTTCTGCACTGTATGTATGTTCTATGCTCTATTGGACATCAGAACACAGACCCTCCCTCTCCCCTCTCAGTGTCACAGTCACAAAGTCCCTTAATTTATTTCAGAAGAGTTGGTCACGGGCGGGACAGAAGGAATTCCAGTCCCTCATCCCCATGAATCTGACCCGGGAGTGTTTGATGGGGACAGTGGAGAGGGAGCTTTACTCTGTATCTAACCCCGTGCTGTACCTGTCCTGGGAGTGTTTGATGGGGACAGTGTAGAGGGAGCTTTACTCTGTATCTAACCCCGTGCTGTACCTGTCCTGGGAGTGTTTGATGGGGACAGTGTGGAGGGAGCTTTACTCTGTATCTAACCCCGTGCTGTACCTGTCCTGGGAGTGTTTGATGGGGACAGTGTAGAGGGAGCTTTACTCTGTATCTAACCCCGTGCTGTACCTGTCCTGGGAGTGTTTGATGGGGACAGTGTAGAGGGAGCTTTACTCTGTATCTAACCCCGTGCTGTACCTGTCCTGGGAGTGTTTCATGGGGACAGTGTAGAGGGAGCTTTACTCTGTATCTAACCCGTGCTGTACCTGTCCTGGGAGTGTTTGATGGGGACAGTGTAGAGGGAGCTTTACTCTGTATCTAACCCCGTGCTGTACCTATCCTGGGAGTGTTTGATGGGGACAGTGTAGAGGGAGCTTTACTCTGTATCTAACCCCGTGCTGTACCTGTCCTGGGAGTGTTTGATGGGGACAGTGTAGAGGGAGCATTACTCTGTATCTAACCCCGTGCTGTACCTGTCCTGGGAGTGTTTGATGGGGACAGTGTAGAGGGAGCTTTATTCAGTATTTAGCCCCGTGCTGTACCTGTCCTGGGACTGTTTTAGTCTGAGTCTGGGTGACTGAAAGAGGTGTAGCTTTCCAGAACCTTCCACAAGTGGTGGATTGGAAAATGGGTGAGGAATCGCCTAAAACAGGAATCTGTGAGGGGAAATGAGAGGCGAGCGAAATGCCACAGATGTGAACTATGGTTCTGAGGAGACACTGAATGCTCACACACTGGTTTGATTGTCTGACCACCCACCTCACAGAGTGGGCCTGGGATTCCCTTGATTGTTGTGCTGTCTCAGTCTCACTGTTTATCTTTGTTGTCTAGATGTGTGATCTCACTGGACTAATGAATGACCTTTGTGCTACTTGCTCCTCCTTAACACGGAAAAGGGAGTTTGTTCAAAGGACAGAAATGAAAGTAGACTAACCGGTGCTGACTCTATTTGTTTCTGGGGTGGGGTGTGTATTCCTGCTCCACATTCAGACTGCAATCTGCAGACAGCCAATTGCTCATACCCTCCTGACTGCTGCCTACGGTGCCCTCTTGGTTGCCTCGATCACCCCCCCCCCCCCCCCCCCCCCTCTCTCTGCTTGCCTCCAGTCACCCATTTGTCCAGGCTTCTCTCTCTGCTACAGCCCCAAACCCAGACACACCCTCACTCTGTTGCCCTCTACCTCCTGCTATCCTCTCTTTCTCCCTCTCCCTCGCTCCCCCTCTCTTCTACACTCTCCCCCTGTCTTTCTCTCCCTGTATCTCTCTCAAGTCTCTCTCTCCCCCCTCTCTCCTACTCACTACCTCTCTTCCACTCTCTCTCCTACTCACTACCTCTCTCTCTCTCCCTCTCCTACTCACTACCTCTCTCTCTCTCCCTCTCCTACTCACTACCTCTCTCTCTCTCCCTCTCCTACTCACTACCTCTCTCTCTCTCCCTCTCCGACTCACTACCTCTCTCTCTCTCCCTCTCCGACTCACTACCTCTCTCCCCCTCTCTCTCCTACTCACTACCTCTCTCTCTCTCTCCCTCTCCTACTCACTACCTCTCTCTCTCTCTCCCTCTCCTACTCACTACCTCTCTCTCTCTCCCTCTCCGACTCACTACCTCTCTCCCCCCCCTCTCCTACTCACTACCTCTCTTCCCCTCTCTCCTACTCACTACCTCTCTCTCTCTCCCTCTCCTACTCACTACCTCTCTCTCTCTCCCTCTCCTACTCACTACCTCTCTCTCTCTCCCTCTCCGACTCACTACCTCTCTCCCCCCTCTCTCCTACTCACTACCTCTCTCTCTCTCCCTCTCCTACTCACTACCTCTCTCCCCCTCTCTCTCCTACTCACTACCTCTCTCTCTCTCTCCCTCTCCTACTCACTACCTCTCTCTCTCTCCCTCTCCTACTCACTACTCTCTCTCTCTCCCTCTCCGACTCACTACCTCTCTCCCCCCCTCTCTCCTACTCACTACCTCTCTTCCCCTCTCTCCTACTCACTACCTCTCTCTCTCTCCCTCTCCTACTCACTACCTCTCTCTCTCTCCCTCTCCTACTCACTACCTCTCTCTCTCTCCCTCTCCGACTCACTACCTCTCTCCCCCTCTCTCTCCTACTCACTACCTCTCTCTCCCTCCCTCTCCTACTCACTACCTCTCTCCCCCTCTCTCCTACTCACTACCTCTCTCTCTCTCCCTCTCCTACTCACTACCTCTCTCTCTCTCCCTCTCCTACTCACTACCTCTCTCTCTCTCCCTCTCCGACTCACTACCTCTCTCCCCCCCTCTCTCCTACTCACTACCTCTCTTCCCCTCTCTCCTACTCCTACCTCTCTCTCTCTCTCTCTCCTACCCTCCCTCTCTCTCTCTCTCTCTCTCTCCCTCTCCTACTACCTCTCTCTCTCTCCCTCTCCGACTCACCTCTCTCCCCCCTCTCTCTCCTACTCACTACCTCTCTCCCCCCTCTCTCTCCTACTCACTACCTCTCTCCCCCTCTCCTCTCCTCTCCTACCTCCTCTCCTCTCCCTCTCCTATTCACTACCTCTCTCCCCCCTCTCTCCTACTCACTACCTCTCTCTCTCTCTAATCCCAAATCCGACTGAGCTACCAGCGCCGAAGTAGCTAAATCCTGTGTTGCACTGAATTACATCGAATATATCACCACATTCGGCCATGTCCACATTCTTGCTTCATTCGGAACACAATTGAGCAAAAGGCACTATTCGTACATGAGAGAAAACAAGTGGAGAAACAAAAGGACACTCTGGCCAGCCAACCAACCCACACCTCAGAACTGAATAAAACGCCAATTGATACAGGCACAAATACTTTATCCCTCGTGCTTTTCACAATGTGAAGCAGCTCCTGGACTGGCCAGCTGGCCAGAAAACGCAGCAAATGGAATAAAACCCAGGGGAGTATGAGGTGAGGCATTGTGGAGAGGTCAAACAAGGCAAAGAATTGAAATGAAATGAAATGAAAATGGCTTATTGTCACGAGTAGGCTTCAAATGGAGTGAAAAGCCCCTAGTCACCACAGTCCCGGCCCCTGTTCGGGGAGGCCGGTACGGGAATCGAAGCCGTGCTGCTGGCCTGCCTTGGTCTGCTTTCAAAGCCAGCGATTTAGCCCAGTGAGCTAAACCAGCCCCACAATAAATGGGAGGATACTGAGATACTGTGGAAGGGAAAGACCTTGGAGTGAATGTCTACAGATGAAGGTTGAAGGACAGCTAAGGTCGTTAAGAAGGCACCCGGAACCCTTCCATTTATTGGCCAAGGTAGGTTTGCACAATCTTCCTGCCTGAAGGGAGACCGAGAGCAGGTCAGGACCCCCCCCCCCCCAACCGAACGCCGACGCCACGTGCTTTTGGCGCGATTGCGATTCCTCCATTTTGTCAGCAGCAAACAAGGTAAGAGTAAATGGTGGGTCACAGAGGTCGGCCGGCGTTGGTCCCGAAGTTCGGCCAGTTGGTAAAAACGGATCCCCGGAAAGAAAGTTTGAAAAACACTGGGCTATAGCATAGATGTGTAGTGTGTGACCTCCAACCAGCAGGTGGTGGTGCAGACACACCATGTGGTCTCAAGACCAAGGTCATGTGACCAGTGATTAGACACATCCAGCCATCATCAGAAGATTGCAGATGGTAGTGAGACGTACAAGTGAATGGTTGGTGCTCGGTGCAGATTCCAGAGGATAATCAGGAGACTCCATGGTAACGTGTTCTGTAACGGATTACTATCTTACCACACGCTCCCTATCTCTCTCTCTCTCTCACTCTTTCCCACTCTCTCTCTCTTCTCCCAATCTTCCTGTCTCTCTTTCTCTTTCTCCCCCTCTCTCTCTCTCCTACAGTCTCCCTCTCTTCATGTCTCTCTCTCTCCTACCCTCTGTCTCACTCTCCCTGTCTCTCTTTCTCCCTCTCTCCCTGTCTCTCTCCCTCTCTCTCCCACTCTCCACGTCTCTCGTCCTCCCTCTCCCAATCTCTCTCTCTCTCCCTCTCTCTCGCTCCCACTCTCCCCGTATCTTTCTCCCTCTCCCATTCTCCCTGTCTCTCTTCCTACCTCTCCCACTCTCCCAGTCTCTCTCTCTCTCCCTCTCTCTCGCTCCCACTCTCCCCGTATCTTTCTCCCTCTCTCCCTCCCTGTCTCTCTCTCCCTCCCAGCACATTCCAAACCCGCAAACAAGGGGCAGAGGGAGCCAATCAAATCCTCGTGCCTGCTCCGCCATTTATTAACGTCGTGTCTGACCTGAAATGTAGTAAGTAAACAGGGTGGGATTTTCCGACTGTTCCCGCTGGCAGAGTATTCCGGCCGCACCGATGGTAACCCCTCCCCTCCCCCACCCTCCGCCACGGGGGAATGTGAGGGTTTACGCCAATCCCACCCAGAGGAAATATCAAGCGTGTTGCAAGTGACATGAGAATCCTCCGACTGCCTGAGGAAAAGAGGAATTTTATCATCCTTTCAATAATATTTGATATAATTGCAGAATCCCTACAGCGCGGAAGAAGGCCATTCGGCCCATCGGGTCTGCACTGGCCCTCTGACAGAGCACCCTACCCAGGCCCACTTCCCTGACCTATCCCCGTAGCCCCACCTAACCTTTGGACACTACGAGGCAATTATGGCCACCCTCACCTGCCCATCTTTGGACTGTGGGAGGAAACCGGAGCACCCGGAGGAAACCCACGCAGACACGGGGGAGAACGTGCAGACTCCGCACAGACAGTGACCCGAGCCGGGAATCGAACCTGGGACCCTGGCGCTGTGAGGTGGCCGTGCTACCGTGCCAACCCTCTGTTTCAGAATGTCTCCTCTACATTTTATAAAGAAAGTAGGCTTTTGGGGAGGGGGGAAGAAATAATGGGCGTGATTTTCCAGCCTTGCCCGCCCACCCGGGATTGTAGATTTCTGCCTGAGGTCAATGGAACTTCAGCACGCCCGTCGAACCTACTGGACCGCCCGTGGCGATTCCCATGGCAAGCGGGACCAAAGGATTTGGACACCATGTCGGCCATTCCCTTTTCACCATTTTAAACCCTCAACCAGAGTACCCATCAGTTTCCTGAACTCAAAGGAATACAGGCCCCATTTAATGTCACTTTCTCCTCTTTGCCTTCATGCTCGACCCCGCCTGACCTGCCAAAGAATTTCGCACCCACTTGCGATTTTCAAGTCGCACGGCCTGAATAAACCACTCGAGTGCTATTCCTCGCACCGCTTTGTGAAATCCCAGAGCACTGCGTCACCCTTTCCTGTCGTGCATCATCTTCCCGCTTCCCTTTCCAACCACCGTCTGAAATTCCTCGACCTCGATTTCGCAAGGGGGGGGGGGGGGCGAAGTTCCTCAAAGCCCACCCCCAACTCTTTGCCCCCTTTGGACGTTTCTTAGGAAGCGGGGGGGGGTTGTGGGGGGGGGGGGGGGGGGTTAATGGTCTAAAAACGAACTGGAAGGTGAGAGGGTGGAGACCGAGAGAAACGCACGCTAAGGCAATTGCTTGAGGAAACAACTGTAGGACTTGAGGGGAACCTTTCTCACCCAGCGAGTGGTTGGGATCAGGAATGCGTTGCCCGGGGGGTGCATTGGAGGCTGATTCAGTCGAGGAAATTCGAGAAGGAATCGGCCGTGCAGGGTCATGGGAGAAGGCCCAGTCATTGAACCTCACCGAGAAACCATTCAACGTAATAGCTCCCTCGGGGTAAGTGAAAACCCCAGAACATCTACCCCCTCCTGACAATGTCCACCATTCACCGCTGACTCAATACATTCCTCGGATGGTTTTGTTATGCACCCACCACCTCTGGAATCCTTTGCAATCCAGAAAGTATTTGATTAGCTCACTGTGAACTGAATCTTTCAGTCCCTCGTTACTCATTGATTTGTAGAATCCCTACAGTGCAGATGGAGGCCATTTGGCCCATCGGGTCTACAGCGACCCCCTGTATGAGCACCCGACCTAGGTCCGCTTCCCCCGCCCCATTCCTGTCACCCCATAACCGCACCTAACCTTTTGGATACACGAGGGGGCATTTTTGGCGTGGCCAATCCACCCAACCTGCACATCTTTGGACTGTGGGAGGAAACCGGAGCAACCGGAGGAAACCCACGCACACACGGGGAGGACGTGCAGACTCCACAGTCACCCTGAGGCCTGATCCCTTCCGCCGTGAGGCAGCAGTGCTAACCACTGTGCCACCCTCACCCGAGAGGCAACCTTGTGCCCCTATCAATCTGGCCCTTCTCTCCTGAACCAACACCCCGGTTCCTTACTCAAAGGGGACATTCTGAGTGGCCTGGGGAGCTGCTATTCGACCAGGGTTTAGAATGAAACGCAGTTGATACGTTCCGGCCATCAGCTCACTGGATGTCAGGAGGCACCCAATCGGTCAGACATTCCGTGCACAGCAGGATCCCACACGATGTGAGCCGATGTGCTTCCCTTAGCAGTCAGTGGGATGTGCTGTCCACCGCCAGTGCCAGGGGAATGCTAACATCTGCCCAGGCAGACGATCTGGCCATTTACCGCCTTGTTGCTTGTGGGAGCAATCTGTGCACTCCTTGCCTGCAGAACTCCCACATTATCACAGTGACCAGACCACACTAGGAAAGCTCTGAAGGTGCTACATATTACAGCATCAGGAGCAGGAGCGGGCCATTCAGCCCCTCGAGTCCTCTCCGCCATTCAATCCGATCATGGCCGATCTCCTCTCCGCCTCACCTCCACCATCCTGCCCGTTCTCCATAACCCTTCAACCCATCACCAATTAAAAATCCCTCTGTCTCCTCCTTAAATTTACTCACTGTCCCAGCATCCACTATGCTCTGGGGTAGTGATATACCATCAATTGAACGCGAGACGAGTTGCTGTACAAAAGTATGGCTTTAATCAGCTAGATGTTAGCCCTGCGGTCGATTACAGTATAAGGACGACCGCCGGGAGTACTGGATATTTATACCCCGCCCTGGAGGCGGGGTTAACTCAGCCTCTCGACCAATCGGGGAGCCGTCACATGACTGGTCTCAACCAATCGGTCGAGAGGCACATGACCGACCAGGACCAATGGTAAGCCGGTGTTCTGCACCAATGGCAGGCAGCTATGCAAATCATACCACCACAGGTAACGGATTCTACAGATTCACGACCCTTTGAGAGCAGCAATTTCTCCTCATCTCTGTTTTAAATCTGCTCCCCCTTATCCCAAAACTGTGGCCTCTTGTCCTGGATTGTCCCAGGAGGTAGGCCCTCAGACAATGCAGCACTCCTTCAGCAGAGGGTGAATCGATCAGAACAAGCGCACAGTCCATCTTGCGATGGCCAGTAAGTCAAATCGCCCAGTTGGTTGAACCGGCTGGACCCGTTTGGAGCTTCGGACCATACAATCCCCACAGTGCTGGAGGAGGCCATTCAACCCATCGGGTCTGCACTGACCCTCCGAAAGGGCACCCTACCCAGGCCCGGTCCCCCGCCCTATCCCCGTGACCCCGCCTCACCTGCACATCTTAGGGAGGAAACCGGAGCACCCGGAGGAAACCCGCGCAGAGACGGGGAGAACGTGCAAACCCCGCACAGACCGGAGGCCGGAATCGAACCCGGGACCCTGGGACTGTGAGGGTAGCAGTGCTAACCACTGTGCCACCTGGGAATTTCATGGAAAGATATAAGATCCTGAGGGTGGATAGGGTGGATATTTCCCCTTGGGGGGGGGGGGGAGACTAGGGGCGGATTTCTCTCTTCCCCCCCCCCCCGCTCCCCGCAGCGTATTTTCTGGGAGCGGAGACCATTGGCCAACACAGAGAACACAGAACAGTACAGCACAGAACAGGCCCTTCGGCCCTCGATGTTGTGCCGAGCAATGATCACCCCTACTCAAACCCACGTATCCACCCTATACCCGTAACCCAACAACCCCCCCCTTAACCTTACTTTTTAGGACACTACGGGCAATTTATCACGGCCAATCCACCCTAACCCGCACATCTTTGGACTGTGGGAGGAAACCGGAGCACCCGGAGGAAACCCACGCACACACGGGGGAGGACGTGCAGACTCCGCACAGATAGTGACCCAGCCGGGAATCGAACCTGGGACCCTGGAGCTGTGAAGCATTTATGCTAACCACCATGCTACCGTGCTGCCCCTGGGACCTTTCAGCCCCGCCGATGTCTAGGGGATTTTATATACCTCATGCCCAAGGGGGGGCCGGGGGGGGGGGGGGGGGGGAGGGTGTGTGTGCTGCGCTGTCAGTGGCCTGAGACTGGGGGCTGGGGGGGTCACGGCGTAGGTGTTGCTCAACTGAAAGGGTCAGAATTGTGAGTGGGGAGGCAATTGAAGAGGGGAGGCAATTAAACGGTTAAACCGACTGTAACCTGAGCCCTGACTGCAATTGATTTTATCCCCGTGATTGACCGCCGGGATAGACACGTTGACATGTTAATCACACAGAGATCTCTGTCAGCATTTTGACTGCGTGTGAATGCACCCGGGACTGCACAACAGGACTCACATTCCTCTCCTCGATTGAATCAATCGATTCAGGCTTGGGCGCAGAGCCCATTGACTCAGGGCTGGCAGACTTTCAGGTCTGTGGAGAGTGTTTTTCACATTCTGCATCAGCCATCAAACTATTCCCCCCCCCCGCCTCCCCTCCCCCCAACATCCTGGCCCTCAGGCATTACTGCCTCCCCCCCCCCCCCCCTCCCCCCAGCAAAGGCCCCTGGCCTTGTGGATGCGCCAATGACATCTTCTCCCCCTACTGGAGCTCCTGAAGGAGGCCTCCCTCAACCGGCTGGGGGTTCGAGGTTAGACGCAGTGATTCAGACCAAAACACGACAAACACTCTAAATAAGGGATGCAGGAGAGTGGTGAGCTCTCTCGCCCGTCTCAACAGATGTCTGGCAGCCTTTATAAGGCCTGTGGAGACTCTTGGAGCGACATCTCAGGCCGTCTGAGGAGGTTGGCGTGGGAACGCTGAGCATCATGAAGTGAAAATGGCTTATTGTCACGAGTAGGCTTCAATGACGTGACTGTGAAAAGCCCCTAGTCCCCACATTCCGGCGCCTGTTCGGGGAGGCTGGTACGGGAATCGAACCGTGCTGCTGGCCTGCCTTGGTCTGCTTTCAAAGCCAGCGATTTAGCCCAGTGTGCTAAACCAGCCCCATTGCACTGAAGTAGTGAGTGTACGAGCAAGGCCTGAAGCCATCCTGTTCGGACCATCCAGATGTAAACCCAGCAAGGCGGGGGACACGGGTCCGCAGAGAAAATATTTACCCGGAAAGATCTGGATGGAATTATGACACGGTATCAAGAAATTGCGGTCGGTGTTAAGTGGTTCCGACTTAATGGCCGCCGGGCCCTTGGCGAGGCCGGTGCCCTCGCCCAGGATGGCACGTGTGGGGTTGGATGGTGGGTGGGGTGAGGGGTGACTGAGGTAAGCCTCAGGCACCGCGGAATCCGGTGGCTCCGGGTCTCCGCCCAGAGGCGCGTTAAACTCGCTGCGCGGACGATGGCTGAGGCAGATTTGGCTGGGTTCCGACCCCATTTGGGTCGCACAGTTCCGGCTGACGCAAGGGACGGCCACTTGAGTGGGGGGAGGTGGGGAGGGGGACGGGCACCGGGAAGCAGCCTGGGCCTATTAGCATGGTAGTGTGGGGACTGCGGGCGGTAGACGATTGAAGGGGCCGGGAAACGGAAGGGAAAAGAAGGAGGTAGCATCCGTCCTTGATCCAGCCTCCATAATGGCTCCGTGCCTGAGTCTAGGGCCTCGGGAGTATCCTTCCACCTCTTCCCTTGGCCGCCCTTAGACAGTTGGCCAACGGAGAGCTGGGAGAAGCGAGCCTGCCGAGGGAGCAGTTCCGGACACAATGGGCCATCCACTGGAGTCGGCTCCGCAGGAGCAGAGGTTCGATTCTGCTGGACGCAGCATCATGGGGGACGCTAGCGTTCGTACTCCCGTTCGATCTCCAGGATTTGACGCGAAAGCCCCTGAAGGAAGCCCTCAAAAGATCTTAAGGTGGCCTCGATAGACCATCCAGGTTTCGCCACAGGAGGGTTGTAAATACTACAACCTTATCAACCAAGACCCGTGTTGACTCCCAACAGGGACCCTGTTGTCAAAGACACACTGGGGCCGGCACAGTTGGCCCGGTGATGGACTTCCTCATTGCCGGGAGTTCCTTGGGAGAGGTGGCTGTCGAGGTATGGGAAGTTCTACACTCTCTCCAGAACCACCCTGTGGTTTCTGGATACCAATGACATCGGGGGAACGTGAGGATAGTTGGGTGGGGAGGGGAGGGGAAGAAAGGGCATGAATGTAGATAGCCAACCAGGATTTGTTTGACTGGTCGAGCAGGCTCGAGGGGCTGAATGGCCTACTTCCTACGTGAGACCCTTTGTCGGCCCTTGGGCACAAAAGTCCAGTCTGGGACTACCGTATGTGGGGGGGGGGAGGTGGTGGATGGAGCGTGAAGTAAGAGGAACTGAGTGAGCCAACTTTGAGTCTGATGCTGATTACTCATGACGCTGGGGGCGGCATGGAACTCTAACACTGAATACACAATGCCTCAAAAGCATTTCTCACGATAGCTTTGGGGAAGGTATGACGGTTATGTGTCAAATACAGGCCAAGGTTCATGATAAGGCTACCCAGTGATGCCATTTGACCTCATTTCTCCCTGACCCTTTTATTTCCAGGGCCTCCCTGACGGCCAACTTTGACCCTTCACCTTTGGGTTTTGCCGAGAGTTTCTTGAAGGCCGCTCTCAGATACCGACGGTGTTTCCCGCTCGTTTCGATCCACCCCAAAAGCAACTTGCGTTGATAAGAAAGCAGAATGGGACACTCATGAAGCCAGGGCCTCGTGGCATTGTCACTGGGACAACCTGGAAGGAGGAACTGAGGACATTTTTTCTCAGTTTGCAGATGATACAAAGATATGCAGAGGGACAGGATAGTATTGAGGAAGCAGGGGGGCTGCAGAAGGATTTGGACAGGCTAGGAGAGTGGGCAAAGAAGTGGCAGATGGAATACAATGTGGAAAAGTGGGAGGCGATGCACTCCGCAGGATGAATAAAGACTATTTTGTAAATGGGAAAATGCTTCGGAAATCAGAAGCACAAAGGGACTTGGGGGTCCTTGTTCACGATTCTCTTAAGGTTAACGTGCAGGTTCAGTCGGCAGTTAGGAAGGCAAATGCAATGTTAGCATTCATGTCGAGAGGGCTAGAATACAAGAGCAGGGATGTACTTCTGAGGCTGTATAAGGCTCTGGTCAGGCCCCATTTGGAGCATTGTGAGCAGTTTTGGGCCCCGTATCTAAGGAAGGATGTGCTGGCCTTGGAAAGGGTCCAGAGGAGGTTCACAAGAATGATCCCTGGAATGAAGAGCTTGTCGTATGAGGAACGGTTGAGGACTCTGGGTCTGTACTCGTTGGAGTTTAGAAGGATGAGGGGGGGATCTTATTGAAACTTACAGGATACTGCAAGGCCTGGATAGAGTGGACGTGGAGAGGATGTTTCCACTTGTAGGAAAAACTAGAAGCAGAGGCCACAATCGCAGACTATAGGGACGATTCTTTAAACAGGGAATCACGGTAGCATTGTGGATAGCACAATCGCTTCACAGCTCCAGGGTCCCAGGTTCAATTCCGGCTTGGGTCACTGTCTGTGCGGAGTCTGCACACCCTCCCCGTGTGTGCGTAGGTTTCCTCCGGGTGCTCCGGTTTCCTCCCACAGTCCAAAGATGTGCGGGTTAGGGTGGATTGGCCATGATAAATTGCCCGTAGTGTCCAAAATTGCCCTTAGTGTTGGGTGGGGTTACTGGGTTATGGGGATGGGGTGGAGTTGTTGACCTTGGGTAGGGTGCTCTTTCCAAGAGCCGGTGCAGACTCGATGGGCCGAATGGCCTCCTTCTGCACTGTAAATCTATGTAAGAGATGAGGAGGAATTTCTTCAGTCAGAGGGTGGTGAATCTGTGGAACTCTTTGCTGTAGAAGGCTGTGGAGGCCAAATCACTGAGTGTCTTTAAGACCGAGATAGACAGGTTCTTGATTAATAAGGGGATCAGGGGTTATGGGGAGAAGGCAGGGGAATGGGGATGAGAAAAATATCAGCCATGATTGAATGGCGGAGCAGACTCGATGGGCTGAATGGCTAAAGTCTGCGCCTATCTTATCTTATGGGTTTGAATGCCACTGTGGCAGATGGTGAAATTGAATTCAGTAGAAATCTGGAGTTAAATGCCCAATGATGACCATGGCTAGGAATCCTGCAGAGTGTAAGTCCTGACCCCCCCCCCCCCCCCCCCCC
The DNA here is from genome assembly GCF_902713615.1 of Scyliorhinus canicula. NCBI lineage: Eukaryota > Metazoa > Chordata > Chondrichthyes > Carcharhiniformes > Scyliorhinidae > Scyliorhinus > Scyliorhinus canicula. Next base: position 10,678,599 of record NC_052174.1, read on the forward strand.
CCCCCCCCGCAAAGCCTGTCCACCATCTACAGGGCACAAGTCAGGAGTGTGAGGGAATACTCTCCACTTGCCTGGATGTGCGCAGCTCCAACAACACTCAAGAAGCTCCACACCATCCAGGACAAAGCAGCCCCGCTTGATCGACACCCCACCCACAAACATTCACTCCCTCCCCCACCGACGCACAGTGGCAGCCGTGTGTACCGTCTACAAGATGCACTGCAGCAACTCACCAAGGCTCCTGAGGCAGCACCTTCCAAACCCACGGCCTCTACCATCTAGAAGGACAAGGGCAGCAGATACCTGGGAACCCCACCACCTGGAGGTTCCCCTCCCAGTCACTCCCCACCCTGACTGGGAAATATATCGGCCGTTCCTTCACTGTCGCTGGGGCAAAACCCTGGAACTCCCTCCCTAACAGCACAGTTGGTGTACCTAAGCCTCGGAGTGTAGCCGGTTCAAGAAGGCGGCTCACCACCACCTTCTCAAGGGGCAATTAGGGATGGGCACTAAATGCTGGGCCTAAGCTAGGGACACCCACAATCTCGTCAAACATCAAGGATCAAGGAACAGGTAGAGGTTAGATGAAGGATGAAAAGATCTCACGCGATTGCAGCACTGGAGTTGTAAAATTAAAAGCTGGCCAGACACTTGGAAAGACTTTGTTTTATGAGGGTGGCCATAAAACCATAATCACCAGGAGTCAGGAGGCCGGAGCCCGTGCTTGCTCGCTGCCAGAGTGCTCGCTGCCAGGTCTGCATGAGAAGAAGGTGTATGGATCTCTGGAGCAGACAAGCGTGGGGTCTTGGGCAGTGAGGATTCGGGTAGTTCAGGGAGGGTGACACTGAGGAGGAGAGGAGTTTAATGGGGGTGGGGGGGAGGGGGGCTGTTCCGAAGGAAGGGAGGGTTCGAGTTATGGGAGACTCCCACCTGGCAAAGGGGAGCCCCTGAAAGATGACCACCCCCTCCTTTCCCCCGAGGAACATTTTTGAACTGCCTGTGCCCAATTGGCTGCCCACGCCAAACATTTTGCCCCATGGGCAACGTATTGCTAAGACCAATTGGCTTGACAATCAGGCTTGATTACTTGTTTAAATATGGTGGATGGACTGCCAATTTCAGCGCAAACCCACTTCCCCTCCCTCCTATTGTGGGGGCGAGTTTGGGAGGTTGCGAGGGAATGTGATGGGGTGGGCATCCATCCTATTTAATGTCCCCCCTCCACCCAAACCCAGTTGCCAGGGGCACAAAGAGACATGGCTACCTGGGCCATTTCCAAAGGTTTGGAAGGTGCTGCCAAACTTGCCAAGGCTCCTTCGACAGCGCCGGCCAAACCCGTATCCTCTACCACCTAGAAGGACAAGGGCGGCAGATACCTGGGAACCCCACCACCTGGAGGTTCCCCTCCCAAGTCACTCACCATCCCGACTGGGAAATATATCGGCCGTTCCTTCACTGTCACTGGGGCAAAATCCTGGAACTCCCTCCCTAACAGCACAGTGGGTGTACCTACACCTCAGGGACTGCAGCGGGTTCAAGGAGGCGGCTCACCCACCACCTTCCCAAGGGGCAATTAGGGATGGGCAATAAATACTGGGCCTACCCAGCGACAGCCCACATGCCATAAATGTATAAATAAAATAGCAAGTTAACAGGCCCAGTATGTTAATATACTGAGGTAGCATTGCCCCTTTAAGGGGACAGGCCTGATGGTCAACATGAGAGCAAGGGAGCGTGCAAACACCAGCCAATAGTGACCGGTCAGTGTGGGTCTCGGAGCCAGAGAGAAAAGACCCATCCTATTGTGTTCCAGGCGTGTATATACACCAGCCATTTCCTTTCCATAATAACCCCTTTGTTACTATTGGAAACCTCCAGAGTGCTATCTCGAGCCAGCACATTGGCGATGAGGTTAAAGGTTCAATCGCAGCCTGCAGTACTTCGTGATTCAAGGAGGGGGGGTGAAGGATGGAGAAATTGAAAAAAAGAAAGACCATTGCTAGTCGGGGACCTTTGAAATGTCTGTTATCAGTAAACTAGACCCATGTGGCCAAGGGACTGAAGATTGGAGTCAGTGTGGTGATCTGCATCACTGTAAATACACAAGGGGTTAATGTAAATACACTACAACTAAGTAAACACTAGAGGGAGCACCAGAGACGTCATGACACGCAGACACACAGCTAATGAACACGTAGAGTAGGACACGACCAATGGGCAGTCAAGACACCCAGAGGTGACACTACCACAAGGGGGCATTACAAAACCCATATATAAAAGGACAGGGCACACATGCTCTGTCTCTTTCCACAGATGACACTTAGAGAGGAGGACAGGGGCAGATCAGAAGCATCACACCCACCACATGGCTTAGAGCAGACTGGTTAGTTAGACTGAGTTACTACAGCAAGATTAGCAGGAGAGTGGAACTCATAGAGAACTGTGCTAAAGGTTCAATAAATTACACTGAAAATCCTACAAAGTCTGGAGTATCCTTTGGTCAAAGCTGCATCGAGTTGCAGCCTGCGTTATCCCAGAGTACATAACACATCAATCAGTACATCGAACAGCTCCGCCATTTCTTCACTGTGAGCGAGATCACAGAGGGCCCCAAAGTTATAATTTGATGAGGAACCTCGCGTTACCGGAGGCATCTGCCTCAAAGACCTTTGACCAGATAGTCAAGTTGGTCAATGGATATTTCAACGCCAGGCCCTCGATCATTGTCTGATGGTATCAATTCAATTCCGCGGCCAGGGACCATGAAGAGTCCATCTCAGGCTTCATGGCCAGACCTCATCAGCTCACTGAGCACTACGATTTTGGGACCGCACTTAGCAACGGCACTAAGATTGGTGGAGTTGCAGATAGTGAGGAGGATTGTCAGAGAATACAACAAAATATAGATAGATTGGAGAGATGGGCAGAGAAATGGCAGATGGAGTTCAATCCAGGCAAATGCGAGGTGATGCATTTTGGAAGATCAAATTCAAGAGTGGACTATATGGTCAATGGAAGGGTCTTGGGGAAAATTGATGTGCAGAGAGACCTGGGAGTTCAGGTCCATTGTACCCTGAAGGTGGCAACGCAGGTTGATAGAGTGGTCAAGAAGGCATACAGCATGCTTGCCTTCATCGGACGGGGTATTGAGTACAAGAGTTGGCAGGTCATGTTACAGTTGTATAGGACTTTGGTTCGGCCACATTTGGAATACTGCGTGCAGTTCTGGTCGCCACATTACCAGAAGGATGTGGATGCTTTAGAGAGGGTGCAGAGGAGGTTCACCAGGATGTTGCCTGGTATGGAGGGTGCTAGCTATGAAGAAAGGTTGAGTAGATTAGGATTGTTTTCGTTGGAAAGACGGAGGTTGAGGGGGGACCTGATTGAGGTCTACAAAATTATGAGAGGTATGGACAGGGTGGATAGCAACAAGCTTTTCCCAAGAGTGGGGGTGTCAGTTACAAGGGGTCACGATTTCAAAGTGAGAGGGGGAAAGTTTAAGGGAGATGTGCGTGGAAAGTTTTTTACGCAGAGGGTGGTGGGTGCCTGGAATGCTTTACCAGCGGGCACAATAGCATTATTTAAGAAGCATCTAGACAGGTATATGAACGGGCAGCAACAGAGGGAAGTAGATCTTGGAAAATAGAAGACAGGTTTAGATGAAGGATCTGGATCGGCGCAGGCTGGGAGGGCCGAAGGGCCTGTTCCTGTGCTGTAATTTTCTTTGTTCTTTGTTCTCTTTGATGCGTGGCCTTCCATTATCGCGGGTTCACCTGCTTTTGTTGTAATTGTGGAGCCGTACTCGAGAACGTTGTCGCGCAAGGCAGTGCGCGCCAATTCAAAATGAAACAGCAGCAGCAGCCCACAAGGCCACTGCACCCAGGTGGAGAGACGCTCTGAGGAGCACCCAATGTACCATCTGAAGGCAGTCTCCATTGAAACCATCTTAAGTGTGATTGGCGAACCCTTGCAAATGGAAGTCCTCATTGGGGCCTCAGTGACGGTTGTTGGGGAGAAGACCTTCGAGTATATTTGTGACGGAGCTCAAACTGTAAACCTGAGCAGAACCACGGCCAAGCTTTCCATTACAGCGGTGGGGGAACCCTGAGAATCCTCGGGAACACAAACACACCAGTGACCGACAAAGAGCAAGAGGTCCATCTGCCCCCGGCTGTCCGGGGAAGGACACACGAAGGGATTGGTTACAGCAAATCAAACCCAATTGGCTGAAATTGTTTTACATTTCCGACGGCGCCCATCAAGATGTCCTGAGAAGGTACGTCTTTCACCGCGAGCTCGGCCGGATCAAAATTTATGTCAATCTGGATTCGACACCACAAGTTCTTTAGAGCCATCTTTACACCCTGCATCAGAAGGTCAAAGTTGAGCTTAAGCGACAAGAAACACTGGGCATAGCAGACCGGTTCAGTTTTCCGTGTGGGCAGCTCCTACAGTCCCTGTCCTCAAGCTGGACCAATCCATAAGAATCTGTAGGGATGAGAAGTTAACCATCAATTAGGCTGCCCAGATGGATAGGTACCCGATGCCCAGGATCGAAGACCTCCACGCCAAGCTGGTGGGAGGCCTGATCTATTCCAAAGGCCCGATAGCAATCCCTCAGCAACAATGCTGAAGAACAGATTCTCCGTCCATTAATAATACCGCTGCTCTTGGGATCTTGATGTGTACATATTGGTTGCCACTATTCCTGCATTACCACAGTGGCCGCGCTTCACACAAGTATTTCAGGGGCGGTGATTTAATTGAACACAGATTTATTGCTAAGTGACTTCAACCATCGGTAAAGGGTTAATTTCTGTTTCTGAGGCCGGGCAATATGCCTGGTTGCAAAGACTGGGACTATTCAGCAATATGAACGTTTTAGTCACCCCCCCCCCCCCCCCCCCCCCCATCCCACGGGTCACCACCTCCGATCGGACTGTAGCCTAACAATGGCTTTTCCATCTGTTCAAACTTCACATGTGGTCAGAGTTTCGAGACGGCGGCACTTTCGCTTTCCGTGTTTTTGAACCCAGACATGACAAAACAAGCATTACGTGCCAAACAAAACTCAGGAACAGGAGATGCTTATCCAAGAGAGGAACTGTCGTGGGACTGCGTGCCTCCCACACCTTTCATAGATTTACAGGCAATTAGAGGCTCGCTGGGTGACACAGGTCAATTTAACGTCAGCAACAGTTACTGTTTTATCAGGGCGGGCATTAACCTCAGGAGAACCGCGAATAAATGGAACACTTTGATGTGTAGAATTGGATTTACAGCACAAACAGAGGCCATTCAGCCCAAATAGTCCATGCTGGTCTTTGCTACTCGACTCGACACTTGAAAGGAGTGACCAGGTGAAAGGGAGATATCTGTACAGACTGGTGTCTCTCAGTCCCCTCTCTCTCTCTCAGGGAGATATCTGTACAGACTGGTGTCTCTCAGTCCCCTCGCTCTCAGGGAGATATCTGTACACTGACTGGTGTCTCTCAGTCCCCTCTCTCTCTCAGGGAGATATCTGTACACTGACTGGTGTCTCTCAGTCCCCTCTCTCTCAGGGAGATATCTGTACACTGACTGGTGTCTCTCAGTCCCCTCTCTCTCTCAGGGAGATATCTGTACACTGACTGGTGTCTCTCAGTCCCTCTCTCAGGGAGATATCTGTACACTGACTGGTGTCTCTCAGTCCCCTCTCTCTCTCAGGGTGATATCTGTACACTGACTGGTGTCTCTCAGTCCCCTCTCTCTCTCAGAGAGATATCTGTACACTGACTGGTATATCTCAGTCCCCTCTCTCTCTCAGGGAGATATCTGTACACTGACTGGTGTCTCTCAGTCCCCTCTCTCTCAGGGAGATATCTGTACACTGACTGGTGTCTCTCAGTCCCTCTCTCTCTCAGGGAGATATCTGTACACTGACTGGTGTCTCTCAGTCCCCTCTCTCTCTCAGGGAGATATCTGTACACTGACTGGTGTCTCTCAGTCCCCTCTCTCTCTCAGGGAGATATTTGTACACTGACTGGTGTCTCTCAGTCCCCTCTCTCTCTCAGGGAGATATCTGTACACTGACTGGTGTCTCTCAGTCCCCTCTCTCTCAGGAAGATATCTGTACACTGACTGGTGTCTCAGTCCCCTCTCTCTCTCAGGGTGATATCTGTACACTGACTGGTGTCTCTCAGTCCCCACTCTCTCTCAGGGAGATATCTGTACACTGACTGGTGTCTCTCAGTCCCCTCTCTCTCTCATCTGTACACTGACTGGTGTCTCTCAGTCCCCTCTCTCTCTCAGGGAGATATCTGTACACTGACTGGTGTCTCTCAGTCCCCTCTCTCTCTCATCTGTACACTGACTGGTGTCTCTCAGTCCCCTCTCTCTCTCAGGGAGATATCTGTACACTGACTGGTGTCTCTCAGTCCCTCTCTCTCAGGGAGATATCTGTACACTGACTGGTGTCTCTCAGTCCCCTCTCTCTCTCAGGGAGATATCTGTACACTGACTGGTGTCTCTCAGTCCCTCTCTCTCTCAGGGAGATATCTGTACACTGACTGGTGTCTCTCAGTCCCTCTCTCTCAGGGAGATATCTGTACACTGACTGGTGTCTCTCAGTCCCCTCTCTCTCTCAGGGAGATATCTGTACACAGACTGGTGTCTCTCAGTCCCCTCTCTCTCTCAGGGAGATATCTGTACACTGACTGGTGTCTCTCAGACCTCTCTCTCTCTCAGGGAGATATCTGTACACTGACTGGTGTCTCTCAGTCCCATCGCTCTCTCAGGGTGATATCTGTACACTGACTGGTGTCTCTCAGTCCCCTCTCTCTCTCTCAGAGAGATATCTGTACACTGACTGGTGTCTCTCAGTCCCCTCTCTCTCAGGGAGATATCTGTACACTCACTGGTGTCTCTCAGTCCCTCTCTCTCAGGGAGATATCTGTACACTGACTGGTGTCTCTCAGTCACCTCTCTCTCTCAGGGATATATCTGTACACTGACTGGTGTCTCTCAGTCCCCTCTCTCTCAGGGAGATATCTGTGCACAGACTGGTGTCTCTCAGTCCCCTCTCTCTCAGGGAGATATCTGTACACTGACTGGTGTCTCTCAGTCACCTCTCTCTCTCAGGGAGATATCTGTACACTGACTGGTGTCTCTCAGTCCCCTCTCTCTCAGGGAGATATCTGTACACTGACTGGTGTCTCTCAGTCCCCTCTCTCTCTCAGGGAGATATCTGTACACTGACTGGTGTCTCTCAGTCCCCTCTCTCTCTCAGGGAGATATCTGTACACTGACTGGTGTATCTCAGTCCCCTCTCTCTCTCAGGGAGATATCTGTACACTGACTGGTGTCTCTCAGTCCCCTCTCTCTCTCGGGGAGATATCTGTACACTGACTTGTGTCTCTCAGTCCCTCTCTCTCAGGGAGCTATCTGTACACTGACTGGTGTCTCTCAGTCCTTTCTCTCAGGGAGATATCTGTACACTGACTGGTGTCTCTCAGTCCCCTCTCTCTCAGGGAGATATCTGTACACTGACTGGTGTCTCTCAGTCCCTCTCTCTAAGGCAGATATCTGTACACTGACTGGTGTCTCTCAGTCCCCTCTCTCTCTCTCGGGGAGATATAACTGTCTTCTGATTGGATTCTTCAGTCTCTCTCTCTTTCCGACTGATTGCCATGGACTCTGAATTTGATGCCAAGGGGACATTAGTGGCCACGGGAAAGTTTGGAAAGGGATAACTCCAGTGATATCAGGAGTCTTTGCGGAGAATTGTTTAAGAGATTTGTTATTGGGTCAGAATAATTGACATTCAATGTACCTCAGAGTGGAATGTCGGAGGGAATGAATCCACACAGTATATAATCTCAGGGAAAATTCAGGAGTTATAACTGAAAGGAGTCACATACTTTCAGAATTCCTAAATGACACAGCAAGTCCATCAGCTGCATCCACACCGTGCTCCGCACATCGTGAAGCACATCCACCACCAGATTCTCAGAGCATCAGCAACAAATATCCATCCCCCAACAACACTCACAACCCAAGGTTGTCAGAACATTTGGGAGCCTTTTCCCCCTGGTCTGTAGGTTAATCCCGGCAAAGAACCTTTCTTTGTTCAAAGCCGAGCAACGAAGGGAGTTCCCATGTCTGAATCTAGAAAATGTCCAGTTCTCCAGGGAGCAACGCTGTTACTGGGTCGTTGGAAATCCTGGACGGGGATCTGGAAAGATTGTTGCCTGAAATCCCCCCCAACCGACACGTCATACATATACACTCACACTCACACACATGCTCACACTCACACACAGTCTCTCTCTCACACACACACAAACGCACTCACAAACACACACACACTCACTCACACTCACACACACACTCACTCACGCACACACTCACACACACTCACAAACACACACTCACTCACAAACTCACACACACACACTCACACACACACACACACACACACACTCACTCACACACACACTCACTCACGCACTCACTCACAAACACACACTCACACACACAGACACACACATTCACACTCACACACACTCACTCACAAACACACTCACTCACTCACACACACACACACGCTCACTCACGAACACACACATGCTCACACTCACACACACACTAACTCACACACTCACTCACATACACACACTCACATACACACACACACACAAACTCTCTCACACACACTAACACACACGCACACACACTAACACACACACTCACCCACACACACGCACTCACACTAACACACGCACACACATGCACACACACTCACATACACACACGCTCACACACACACACACACACACACACACTCTCTCTCTCTCTCACACACACACACTCTCTCTCACACACACACACACAAACTTTCTCCTCACCCTCCATTCCTTTGCTTACTGCTTTTAGCAAAGATTGCCCAAGTATCGGGAAATATCCTGAGGCTGTGATGCTCATTTATTTAATAAACTGCTCATCCTCGGATATTTTGTTCATTCATTCATGGGTTATGCCCAGTGTTGGCAATGGGTTGTGCCTGGTGTTGGCAATGGGTTGTGCCTGGTGTTGGCAATGGGTTGTGCCTGGTGTTGGTAATGGGTTGTGCCCAGTGTTGGTAATGGGTTGTGCCCGGTGTTGGTAATGGGTTGTGTCTGGTGTTGGCAATGGGTTGTGCCCAGTGTTGGTAATGGGTTGCGTCTGGTGTTGGCAATGGGTTGTGCCCAGTGTTGGCAATGGGTTGTGTCTGGTGTTGGCAATGGGTTGTGCCCAGTGTTGGTAATGGGTGGTGCCCAGTGTTGGTAATGGGTTGTGCCCAGTGTTGGTAATGGGTTGTGCCCAGTGTTGGCAATGGGTTGTGCCAGGTGTTGGTAATGGGTTGTGCCTGGTGTTGGTAATGGGTTGTGCCTGGTGTTGGTAACGGGTTGTGCCAGGTGTTGGTAATGGGTTGTGCCCGGTGTTGGTAATGGGTTGTGTCTGGTGTTGGCAATGGGTTGTGCCTAGTGTTGGTAATGGGTTGTGTCTGGTGTTGGCAATGGGTTGTGCCCAGTGTTGGCAATGGGTTGTGTCTGGTGTTGGTAATGGGTTGTGTCTGGTGTTGGCAATGGGTTGTGCCCAGTGTTGGTAATGGGTTGTGCCCAGTGTTGGTAATGGGTGGTGCCCAGTGTTGGTAATGGGTTGTGCCTGGTGTTGGTAACGGGTTGTGCCTGGTGTTGGTAATGGGTTGTGCCTGGTGTTGGTAACGGGTTGTGCCAGGTGTTGGTAATGGGTTGTGCCCGGTGTTGGTAATGGGTTGTGTCTGGTGTTGGCAATGGGTTGTGCCCAGTGTTGGCAATGGGTTGTGTCTGGTGTTGGTAATGGGTTGTGTCTGGTGTTGGCAATGGGTTGTGCCCAGTGTTGGTAATGGGTGGTGCCCAGTGTTGGTAATGGGTTGTGCCCAGTGTTGGTAATGGGTTGTGCCCAGTGTTGGCAATGGGTTGTGCCAGGTGTTGGTAATGGGTTGTGCCTGGTGTTGGTAATGGGTTGTGCCTGGTGTTGGTAACGGATTGTGCCAGGTGTTGGTAATGGGTTGTGCCCGGTGTTGGTAATGGGTTGTGTCTGGTGTTGGCAATGGGTTGTGCCCAGTGTTGGCAATGGGTTGTGTCTGGTGTTGGTAATGGGTTGTGTCTGGTGTTGGCAATGGGTTGTGCCCAGTGTTGGTAATGGGTTGTGCCCAGTGTTGGTAATGGGTGGTGCCCAGTGTTGGTAATGGGTTGTGCCTGGTGTTGGTAACGGGTTGTGCCAGGTGTTGGTAATAGGTTGTGCCCGGTGTTGGTAATGGGTTGTGCCAGGTGTTGGTAATGGGTTGTGCCCAGTGTTGGTAATGGGTTGTGTCCGGTGGTAATGCCAGCGTCCACAATTGCCGCCCTTGAACTGAGCGGTTTGTTCGACCATTTACGTGTTGCTCTGGGCCCATGGACGTCACGCCGCCACAATTGTTAGCACCGCTGCCTCACAGCGCCAAGGTCCTGGGTTCGATTCCGACCTCTGGTGATTGTGGAATCTGCACGTTCTCCCCCGTGTCTGCGTGGGTTTCCTCCGGGTGCTCTGGTTTCCTCCCACAACCCAAAGATGTGCGGGTTCGGGTGGATTGGCCGCGCTAAATTGCCCCTTAGTGTCCAAAGATGCGCAGGTGAGGTGGGGTTGCAGGGAGAGAGCGGGGGCCGAGGTACGGTGCTCTGTCAGAGGGTTGGTGCAGACTCGATGGGCCAAATGGCCTCCTTCTGCACTGTAAGGAGTCAATGGTGTCACATGTAGGCCAGACCAGGTAAAGACGGCAGATTTCCTTCCTTAAAATGGAGCATCAGTGAACCAGATAGATTTTTACAACAATCGATGATAGTTTGTGTTCATTATCATGGAGATTAGGTTAAAATTCCAAATTTTATTAATTAAACATAAATTCCACCAGCTTCCATGGGGGAATTTGAACCTTGTCTCCCAGAGCTTTAACCTGGGACCCGGGATAATTATCCCATTGTCAATACCACCATGCCACCACCTATCTTTATTTACTCTATAAAAATTGCCCATGACTTTGAGAAACTCTATTAAATCACCCCTTTAACCTTCTCTGGTCTGAGGAGAACGATCCCACCTTCACTAGATAACTGTTTCCTTCCTACCATCCTCGTAAATCACACCCGCACCTTCTCTGAGACCCTAAATCCTCCCTGAAGTGTTCCACCTAAGGCCTATCCAGTCTCTTATAAAGGGTTAGGTTACAGGGGTCAGAGAACACTGAAGCGTGTCATTTGGCCCAACCAGTCCAGGGTCGGCACGGTGGCACAGTGGGTTAGCACGGCCGCCTCACAGCTCCAGGGTCCCAGGTTCGATTCCCGGCTCAAGTCACTGTCTGTGCGGAGTCTGCACGTTCTCCCCATGTCTGCGTGGGTTTCCTCCGGGTGCTCCGGTTTCCTCTCACAGTCCAAAGATGTGCAGGTTAGGTGGATTGGCCATTCTAAATTTCTACTTGGTGTCCAAAGATGTGCCGGTTAGATGGGGTTACGGGGATAGGGGAGGAGGCCAGGGTAGGGTGCTCTTTCAGAGGATTGGTGCAGACCCGTTGGGCCAAATGGTCTCCTTCTGCACTCCAGGAATTCTATGTTTCCACGCTCGAATACTGGCTGTGACCCACGGCAGCCTTCACGGCCACCTCTGGGGCCGATTCTCCCCCCCGGGCGGGGCTAGGGGCGCGGCCCCGTGCGTCACGGCGGTGCGGCCTTGACGACGGTCGTCAAGGCCGCACGTCAAGCGTCACGGCGGCTGACGTGGCTGATGACGTCAGCCGCACATGCGCAGGTTGGACAACTGCCAACCCGCGCATGCGCAGTTGCCATCTTTCTCCTCAGCCGCCCGGCAAGACGTGGCGGCTTGATCTTGCCGGGCGGCGGAGGGGAAAGAGTGCGTCCGTTTTGGACGCTGGCCCGACGATTGGTGGGCACCGATCGCGGGCCTGTCCCCTCCCGAGCACAGTCGTGGTGCTCCTGTGCCAATCGGGCCTCTAGATGCCCCAAATGGGCATCTGGCGCCCGTTAGCCCGTTTCACGATGGCAGCGAGCAGGTGTGTTTGCTGCCGTGCTGAAACGGGCGTGAAGGCCCGGCCGCTCGGCCCATCGGCCTCGGAGAATCGCCGCTCGCTGTAAAAAACGGCGAGCGGCGATTCGTGGCGTGGGTCGGGCGTGGGGGGGGGGGGGGGGGGGGAGAATAGCGGGAGGGCGTGAAAAATGTCGGAAGGCCCTCCTGCTATTCTCTCACCCGGCGTGGGGGGCGGAGAATTGCGCCCTATGTCTTTTCAATTCCAATTTTATTGTGTTCTACAATCACTTCTCATCCTACACCACAGTGCCACCTGTATCCCCTTCATATATACGCCCATCAAACAATGAGCGTGGTCCATTAAACAATTAAAGCTACAATTCCGACTTAAGCATTGGGGAACGTTAACACTTAACTCACACTTCTGACCTTAATAATGCAAAACGAAGCTGGTCAGAGCAAGATGAGTCAGTCCAAATGGGGAGCAAGAGATTTAAATTTATTGCCACGTGTACCGAGGTACAGTGAAACTGCATACAGTCCAGACAGATCACACCATACGTGACAAATACAGGACAGATGATAAATAGACAATGCACAGACATAGACATCGGGCGAATCATACGGAGGGTAGTGTTATTTGATTTGATTTATTATTGTCACACGTATTACTATACAGTGAAAAGTGTTGTTTCTTGCACGCTGTACAGACAATGCATACCGTACACAGGGAAGGAAGGAGAGACTGCAGAATATAATGTTACAGTTATGGCTAGGGTGTAGAGAAAAGATCAACTTAATACGAGGTAGGCCCATTCAAAAGTCTGATGGCAGTAGGGAAGAAGCTGTTCTTGAGTCGGTTGGTACGTGACCTCAAACTTTGGTATCTTTTTCCTGACGGAAGAAGGTGGAAGAGAGTATGTCCGGGGTGCGCGGGGTCCTTAATTACGCTGGCTGCCTTTCTGAGGCAGCGGGAATTATAGACGGAGTCAATGGATGGGAGGCTGGTTTGCGAGATGGACTGGGCTACATTCACGACCGTTTGTAGTTTCCTGCGGTCTTGGGCAGAGCAGGCTCCATACCAAGCTGTGATACAACCAGAAAGAATGCTTCCTATGGCGCATCTGTAGAAGTTGGTGAGGGTCGTAGCTGACATGCCAAATTTCCTTAGTCTTCTGAGAAAGTAGAGTCGTTGGTGGGCTTGCTTAACTATACTGTCGGCATGGGGAGACCAGGTGATCTGTACACCTAACTAGAGTACTCAGTAGAGAAGATGTGTGAAGAGATCAGTACAGCCCATAGGAGGATCATTTCGGAGTCTGGTGACAGCGGGGAAGAAGCTGTTTTCGAGTCTGTCCGTGCGTGTTCTCAGACTTCTGTATCTCCTGCCCAATGGAAGAAGAGTGAGTAAGCCGGGTGGGAGGGGTCTTTGATTATGCTGCCCGCTTTCCCCAGGCAGCGGGAGGTGTAGATGGAGTCAATGGATGGGAGGCAGGTTCCTGTTTTGGACTGGGCTGTGTTTACGACTCTCTGAAGTTTCTTACGGTCTTGGGCTGAGCAGTTGCCATACCCAGGCTGTGATGCAGCCGGATAGGATGCTTTCTATGGTGTATCTGTAAAAGTTGGGAAGAGTTGATGTACCATCAATTGGACGCGAGGCACGATGAAGGTCCAAACTTTGGCTTTAATCAGCTAGTTGTTAGCCCGGTGGTCGACTACAGAGAAAGGCCGACCGCCGGGAACTCTGGGTACTTATACCCCACCTCGGAGGCGGGGTCTACTTGCCTCTCGACCAATTGGTGAGCAGTCACATGACTAGTCCCAGCCAATCAGATGAGAGGCACATGACCAGCCAGAGCCAATGGGAAACCAATGCTCTGCACCAATGGCAGTGCTCCCATTCATACCACCACAAGAGTCAATGTGGACGTGCCGAGTTTCGTTTGTTTCCTGAGTGAGACCCTCTGGACTGTGTGACCCCATAGGGGAACCTTTGCGTCATACCCCGCCCCTCGGCGAAGGTGAGGAGCTTCAGACACAATGCTGAAGTCAGGGGAATTGCAGTCTGCTGTTTGCACTTTATCCAAGACTGGTTGACCCGGACAAGGGTGGTGGACATTTCCCAAAAATCACAGATCCTGCATCAATGCCCGAAAGCAAAATGGAATGAGTGATGCAGATATTCAAGAAACAATGCGTGACTCCGTGGGGATGTCCCAGACTGTCACCCGTCTGATTCTGTAAGTTTCAAAACACATTCCTGATTAATCAGTCGGGCCGGAGGAAACACTTCCATTGTTGTCCCTGTCAAAAACTGTTGTTCTTTCATCTGTAGGGGAGCATTGCCAAATGGAACTCATTCAATCTCCCTGCTGTTATGGCTTAATGCTTGTGTGTTTGTGCATCTCTGCATTCGTGAGGTTCCCACCCACAGTGACCCGCTGAGAGGTCGCTGATGCCTCCCCGAATCCTGCCAAGTTCCAACAGGGCACGTCGCAGCCCAATGTTTGCATTAGCAGATCAACGTGAACCAGCATAGTGGCTCAAACACTCCACAGAGATACAGAGTACAACACTCTCTTTACTGTCCCCATCAAACACTCCCAGGACAGGTACAGCACGGGGTTAGATACAGAGTAAAGCTCCCTCTACACTGTCCCCATCAAACACTCCCAGGACAGGGACAGCACGGGGTTAGATACAGAGTAAAGCTCCCTCTACACTGTCCCCATCAAACACTCCCAGGACAGGTACAGCACGGGGTTAGATACAGAGTAAAGCTCCCTCTACACTGTCCCCATCAAACACTCCCAGGACAGGTACAGCACGGGGTTAGATACAGAGTAAAGCTCCCTCTACACTGTCCCCATCAAACACTCCCAGGGCAGGTACAGCACGGGGTTAGATACAGAGTAAAGCTCCCTCTACACTGTCCCCATCAAACACTCCCAGGACAGGTACAGCACGGGGTTAGATACAGAGTAAAGCTCCCTCTACACTGTCCCCATCAAACACTCCCAGGACAGGTACAGCACGGGGTTAGATACAGAGTGAAGCTCCCTCTACACTATCCCCATCAAACACTCCCAGGACAGGTACAGCACGGGGTTAGATACAGAGTGAAGCTCCCTCTACACTGTCCCCATCAAACACTCCCAGGACAGGTACAGCACAGGGTTAGATACAGAGTAAAGCTTCCTCTACACTGTCCCCATCAAACACTCCCAGGACAGGTACAGCACGGGGTTAGGTACAGAGTGAAGCTCCCTCTACACTGTCCCCATCAAACACTCCCAGCACAGGGACAGCACGGGGTTAGATACAGAGTAAAGCTCCCTCTGCACTGTCCCCATCAAACACTCCCAGGACAGGTACAGCACGGGGTTAGATACAGAGTAAAGCTGCCTCTACACTGTCCCCATCAAACACTCCCAGGACAGGTACAGCACAGGGTTAGATACAGAGTAAAGCTCCCTCTACACTGTCCCCATCAAACACTCCCAGGACAGGTACAGCACGGGGTTAGATACAGAGTAAAGCTCCCTCTACACTGTCCCCATCAAACACTCCCAGGACAGGTACAGCACGGGGTTAGATACAGAGTAAAGCTCCCCCTACACTGTCCCCATCAAACACTCCCAGGACAGGTACAGCACGGGGTTAGATACAGAGTAAAGCTCCCTCTACACTGTCCCCATCAAACACTGCCAGCTGATATCTAATAAAGAAAATAGAATTGATTTGTGATTTTTATCCATAATTACTGGAGGCTCCTGGGCATTGCGGAGGGAATTACCCCCTTGACGGATGATCATGAAAATGCGGGCGTTCTGATGTCTCAGTATGATCGCTCTGCTTTGAGTTAATAGCCTCGGAATAGCAACAGCCAAAGGAGGGAGGAGATGAGGAATCAACTCCTCTGAGGCTGAAACGGAGAGAGTGAGAGTGAGGGGGAAGTTAGTGAGGATAACACGTCCGGGTTTTTAATCTCCCGCTCACTTAGTCGCCCTCCGGTGACTTTATGAGGATGGAATCTCTGGCTCTCATACCAGGTGACTCAGAACAGTGGCTGGCCCTCGCCTCCATCCTCACGTGCCAGAAAATAAAGGGGATTCTGACTCTCTCCCCTGTGGTGAATGTGTAACCACTATAAATTCACACTGTACATTACTGATGTCCCTGTGGGCCCCACCTGTGAGCCGTTGCGCTCCACAGGGGGAGATGAGGAGCATGTACAGGGCTCCTCCCTCGGCTCCGTCCCCTTCAGGAAGTATGAGTGCTGCGGTCCTGCGAGTCCGCCCTCAGTTCAGCATAGTCGCAGGCAGGCTCAGTTGTAAGCCGATTAAAGCCACAGTTTACTCCAACTCGTGTCTCGGTGTGAATTGATGGTCGCATCTCACTTGCAACCTTAAAGTGACCGGTAGCAGGGGAAGGGGGCCGGGGTGGGGGGGAAGCGCACAGCGGTGCGGCTTGCAGAGCGTGATTCATAATTCTTATTATATTTTAGCGTGGTCAGTCCACCCTGAGCCTGCACATCTTTGGACTGTGGGAGGAAACCGGAGCACCCGGAGGAAACCTACGCAGACACGGGGAGGATGTGCAGACTCCGCGAAGGCAGTGACCCAAGCCAGGAATCGAACCTGGGACCCTGGTGTTGCGAGGCAACAGTGCTAGCCACTGTGTTACCGTGTTTTGATTCGAAATTATGGCGGAGGGGGGGTGTGGGTGTGTGTGCTTGTCTATGTGTGAGTGTGTGTGCGTTGCGTGTGTGCGTGTTTACGTCTTGTGCATGTTTGAGTGTGAGTGTGTCTGCATGTTTGTGTGTGTACAAGTTTGCGTGTGCATGTTTGTGTGTGTGTGCATGTTTGTGTGAGTGTGCATGTTTGTGTGAGTGTGCATGTTTGTGTGTGTGAGCATGTTTGTGTGTGTGTGTGCATGTTTGTGTGTGAGTGTGCATGTTTGTGTGTGTGTGTGTGTGCATGTTTGTGTGTGTATGTGTGTGCATGTTTGTGTGTGTCTGTGCATGTGTGTGTGCATGTTTGTGTATGTGTGCATGTTTGTGTGTGTGTGTGCATGTTTGTGTGTGTGTGTGTGCATGTTTGTGTGTGTATGCATGTTTGTGTGTCTGTGCATGTGTGTGTGCAGGTTTGTGTGTGTGTGCATGTTTGTGTGTGTGTGTGCATGTTTGTGTGTGTGTGTGCATGTTTGTGTGTGTGTGCATGTTTGTGTGTGTCTGTGCATGTGTGTGTGCATGTTTGTGTGTGAGTGTGCATGTTTGTGTCTGAGTGTGCATGTTTGTGTGTGTGTGCATGTTTGTGTGTGAGTGTGCATGTTTGTGTGTGAGTGTGCATGTTTGTGTGTGAGTGTGCATGTTTGTGTGTGAGTGTGCATGTTTGTGTGTGAGTGTGCATGTTTGTGTGTGAGTGTGCATGTTTGTGTGTGTGTATGCATGTTTGTGTGTGAGTGTGCATGTTTGTGTGTGTGTGCATGTTTGTGTGTGTGCATGTTTGAGTGTGTGTGTGTGCATGTTTGTGTGTACATGTTTGTGTGCATGTTTGTGTGTGTCTGTGCATGTGTGTGTGCATGTTTGTGTATGTGTGCATGTTTGTGTATGTGTGTGCATGTTTGTGTGTGTGCATGTTTGTGTGTGTGTGCATGTTTGTGTGTGTGTGTGTGCATGTTTGTGTGTGTGTGCATGTTTGTGTGTGTCTGTGCATGTGTGTGTGCATGTTTGTGTGTGTGTGTGCATGTTTGTGTGTGTCTGTGCATGTGTGTGTGCAGGTTTGTGTATGTGTGCATGTTTGTGTTTGAAAGCAACAGGAAACCCTGTCGATTGGTGGGACTGGTTACACCACCGCCGGCCAACAGAGGGCAGCCTCCCCCATTGTGAAGAAATATTGTTGCTGGCGGTCAGGGTGGAGGGCGGAAAATTCCACCCGAGGGCTGGATTCGCATAAACGATGTGAGACCCACCCTGGTGGGATGAGGAAACATTAGGTTAGATAAACACCGGGATGGATGGGCCGAATGGCCTTAGCTGTCTAGGACTGTACAAAGGAAGCGTAAGCAATGGATGAAAAGAAAGGCTTTATTTTCTCTCTTTATTCTGTCGATCGCGCCGCCTTCTGCTAGACGACCAGCAGACACAGGCTGTGCAGGGAGAGGGCGCAGCAGGTTACCCGGAGCAGGAGGGGGGTCACCGCCCCTCCCCGGTTCAGGGTCCCCCCTTGCATGGCCAGCGACTCCGACTGGAACCTGTCCCTCCACTGCCAGTGCCTCTGCCCCCCGGGCCTGGGCGCGATATCGGCGGCGGGCCCGGCCTCTGGTCTCTCCCCCGGGACTGACCTCGACCCTGACGTTGACCTCGGCCCCGACCCCAACCCCGACCCCCATGCTGACCCCTCCTGCTGGAGGAGATCAGGAGCGGAGGGGATGAGGGGGATGAAAGGTTTGCCAGCGGCCTCCGTCCGGGCCTTTACCCAGCCGATGTAGTGGGCCAGACGGGTGTAGACGGCGGCTGATTGGCAGTCACGGGGCGCCATGGTCAGGGTGCCCATCAAGACCCAGCGGCTGGCGAGTTGGGACAGACAGATCAGCGGGCTCCCGGCTTCCACCTGCAAAGATAAAAGGCACCTTTTGAGTTTTAGGGCTGCCCCCCCCCACCCCCAACGCCTCTTCATCCTCCCCACCACCACATACCGACCTCCCAGATTCTGCCAGGGGCAGGAATCTCGGGGGGGGTGACAATCGCTGCCTACATTTCCTGAACCATCATTGCACCAGGTTGTACGACCATTCCCCGAGAGATGGACAGAGAACAAAATAGTGGCCTTCTCAACACTACAGAGCCACCATTTTACACTCACTTACTCAGGCAATGGGGACAATGGGCGGTACGGTAGCGCACTGGGTTAGCACTGCCGACACATAGCGCCCGGGACCCGGGTTCGATTCCCAGCTTGGGTCACTGTGCGGAGTCTGCACGTCCTCCCCGTGTCCGCGTGGGTTTCCTCCAGTTGCTCCGGTTTCCTCCCACAGTCCAAAGATGTGCTGGTTAAGTGGATTGACCGTGATAATTTATCCCTTAGTGTCCAGAGATGTACATGTTAGGTGGGGTTACGTGGATAGTGGGGGGGGGGCGGGGGGGGGGGGGGGGGAGCGGAGCTGGGGTGGGTGCATTTTTGGAGGGGCGGTTCAGACTCGATGGGCCGAATGGCCTCCTTCTGCACTGTAGGGATTCCATGATCCCATGTCGGACCGTGTTGATACAAGTCGGAGGTTAAGGAGCGAAAAGGAAATTTTGGTGACACTTGAAAGGGTTGCGGAGATTATAAATAGGCACAAGAATGGGTTTCAGAGGAATGAAGGGATTTGAGATCCTGGGAGGTGGGAAGATATCCATTGTTAGGGACTTGTTGAATTTAGTGTGACCATTCCGTGTTCCCAATGGGTCTGTTGATGAGGGAAAGGCAAGGAGAACCCTGATTAAGTTGTCCTGATCCGGAATGCTGTGCCTACCCTGGCAGTGGAAGCTGATCCGATAGGAACAACCGAAAGGCGAAATGGATAAATCCTTGAAGGACTTTGGGGGAAATATCGGGGGGGGAGCAGGGAGTGGGGACAATTGGATCACTCTTTCAAAGAGCCAGGATAGGGACAGTGGGCCGAATGGCTCCATTACAAGATGTAGACGGGCTGGTTGGATGGGCAGGCCAGTGGCAAATGGAATTTAACCCTGAAAAGTGGGAGGTGGTGCATTGTGGGAGGACTAACAAGGCCGGGGAATACACAATGAGCGGTAGGATGCTGGGAACTACAGAGGACCAGAGGGACCTTGGGGTGCATGTCTATAGATCCCTGAAGAGAGTATGGAGGTAGATAAGGTGGTTAGGAAGGCCTATGGGACACTTGCCTTTATTAGCTGAGGTATAGAATATCAGAGCAGGGAGGTTATGATGGAGCTGTATAAAACGCTGGTTAGGCCCCAGCTAGAGTACTGAGTGCTGTTCTCGTCGCCACTCTATAGGAAGGATGTGGTTGCGCTGGAGAGGGTGCAGAGGAGATTCACCAGGATGCTGCCTGGGTTGGAGCGTCTCAGCTATGGGGAGAGGCTGGTTAGGCCGAGGTTGTTTTCCTTGGAGCAGAGAAGGCCGAGGGGGGACCTGATCGAGGTGGACAATATTATGAGGGACATTGATAGGGTGGATAGGGAGGAGCGTTCCCCCTTAGTAGAGGGTCAATAACCAGGGGGCAGAGATTTACGGTCAGGGACAGGAGATTTAGAGGGGATTTGAGGAAAAACCTTTTCCCCCAGAGGATGCTGGGAATCTGGAACTCACTGCCTGAAAGGGTGGGAGAGGCGGGAACAACATTTAATAAGCATTTAGATGAGCGATTGAAGCTCCCACAGCATACAAAGCCACGGCCCAAGTGCTGGGAAATGGGGTTGGAATTGATTGGTGCTCCATGGCCGGCGCAGACTCGATGGGCCGAAGGGCTTCTTTCCCTGTGCTGTAAAACCCTCTGACTGTGACTAAGACTCGCACAATGGGTCAGCAGCGTCTGGAGTGCTCTGTGATGCAGAGGGATCTGGGCGCCCTAGTGCATGGATCAGACAACGCAAGTGTAAAGGTGGAGCAAATAATTGGGAAATGTTATTTATTGTGATGGGGATTGAGTAAAGAAAGGTAGGGGAGGTTCTGCTTCAGTAATACAGGGCGTTGGTGAGACCACACCTGGAGTATTATCGACAATATTGGTCTCCTTCTCGAAGGAAAGATGAAAATGTGTCAGGAAGCAGTTCGGAGAGGGTTTACCTGACTAATCCCGGGAACGGGCGGGCTGTCCGATGAGGAAAGGTTGGAGAGGTTGGATTTGTACCCACTGGGGTTAGAAGAGTGAGGGGCGACTTGATCGAAACCTTTCAGATCCTGAGGGGGTGTTGACAGGGGGGGATGTGGAGAGGATGTTTCCTCTTGTGGGAGAATCTAGAACCGGGGGAGGGGGGGATCGCCGTTTAAAAATAAGGGGGTGGCCCCTTTAAGACGGAGGTGAGGAGAAATATTTTCTCTGAGGGCGGAGACTCTCTGGAACTCACTTCCTCAACAGGCGGCGGAAGCAGAATCTTGGAATATTTTTAAAGTAGAGCTGGATAGATTCTTGATTAACGAGGGGGTGAAAGGTTATCGGGGGTGAAAGGTTATATGGAGGAGGCGAAAGGTTTTTGGGGGTGTCAGGAATGTGGTTGAAGTTGCGATCAGATCAGCCGTGGTCTTGTCGAATGGAGCAGCAGGCTCGAGGGGCCGAGTGGCCTACTCATGCCCTTAATCTGTATGGAGAGCGAGGGGAAAAGTGGAGGGTTTGGGTTCGAGTTGCACTCCAGGGACCTGAGCAGAACATCCAGGCCGGCACTCCCCAGTGCAGTACTGAGGGAGTGCCGCACTGCTGTCGGTGCGGGTTAAACCACCCTTCTCAAAACCAGGGGGACGGACGGGCGTAGCCACCATTGTGGGGGGGGGGTTGGTGGGCTGCGGGGTGGGTTTACTGCCTGCACCCCCGCCTTCACCCACCTCATGTCTCAGAGAGAGAATTGATATGTCGACTTACCGGGCAGCCCGTGCTATTGGGATCAGTGTTCTTTGTGCAGATGACGTCCTCGTCTATCCTGTTGCCCCAGGCAACCTTACACTCGGCCTTGCTGATGTGACGAGTCCTTGTTTTGTGCAGGAACTGCACCCACTTCTGGGAGCCTGTGGGGAAAGATGGGGAGGGAATGTGAGAATCGCAGGGCCCCCACTTCCGGCTTAACATTCCCGTTCTGACGGTGCCCATTACAGCCGCTGGTCGTCGCTCAATGGGCAAGCGATGTTGACCAAACCGGACTGAAGGTGGCAGGTCATGACCCACTCCCGCTCCCTAATCGCGGACCCTGAACCGCGACACCCCGTAGCCGTTAATTGTGCTGGGGGATGCGGCGGTGGCGGGCGTGATTGTCCGTTCAGCTGTTCAGGGCTAAATTGCTGGCTTTGAAAGCAGACCAAGGCAGGCCAGCAGCACGGTTCGATTCCCGTAACAGCCTCCCCGAACAGGCGCCGGAATGTGGCAACTAGAGGCTTTTCACAGTAACTTAATTTGAAGCCTACTCGTGACAATAAGCGTTTTTCATTTTTCCCCACCCCACCCCCAGCCGCGTGTTTCTGGGCGAATCACAGAATTTACAGTGCAGAAGGAGGCCATTCGGCCCATTGAGCCTGCATCGTCCTTGGAAAGAGCACCCTTCCCAAGCCCACACCTCCACCCTATCCCCATAGCCTCCTAACCTTTTTGGACACTAAGGGCAATTTAGCACGGCCAATCCACCCTAACATCTTTGGACTGTGGGAGGAAACCGGAGCCCCCGGAGGAAACCCACGCAGACACGGGGAGAACATGCAGACTCCGCACAGACAGTGACCCAAGCCGGGATTGAACCTGGGACCCTGGAGCTGTGAAGCAACTGTGCTAACCACTATGCTACCGTGCTGCCCAATCTTCTACTCCACGCTTCCGGCGGAAAAAGAGAATCCCGACGGCTGTAGAATTCCCGCCACCATCTTTTGGTTGAGACGTTAGAAGAGGGATGTACCCGCCCTGTGAGATAGGACCTGCTGACGGATTGGCGGCCTGGCGCCCTGCGCCAATGTTTACTCCCTAACCCGTAGCCACAAAGACAGAGTATCGGGGCATTGTCCATTTGTGGGGTCTTGATGTGTACACGTTGGTTACCAACATTCGCATTACGACGAGGACTGTGTTTCATTGGCTGTGGGTATGGAGGTATGGGGATCTGGCGGTTCGGAGTGAGGCTGCCAAATGTATTCGAGGGAAGCAGCCCTTGCATTTATATAGCGCCTGCCACGTTCAGCGGACCTCACAAAGCAAACGAAGCAAATCTGGCGGGTGAGAAAAGATCACAAGTGGTCGGGATCTGGTATGCGCTGCCTGGAAGTCTGGTGGAGGCAGGTTCAATCGAGGTGTCCGAGAGGGCACTGGACGATTATTTGAATAGAAACAACCTTTGGGCGATTCTGTGAAAGCGTTTTACGGCCAATAAGATTGGCTGAATTGTAGTCACTTTTATAACGTGAGACTTGCCAATCAATTTGTGCACAGAAAGCTCCCACAAGCAGCAAGGTGATCAATGACCCAGGTCATCTGTTTTTATTTGAGATATGGATTAGGGGATAAATATTGCTCCTCAGGCACCGGAGAAATCTCTCCAGCTCTTCGAAATAGTGTCCAAATGGGAACTTTTACATGTGTTTGAGAGGAGTACAGGGTCTCAGTTGAAAGTTGCCAGTACTGCACTGGGAGTGAGGGCCTGGATGTTGGGCTCCAAGTGCTTGGAGTGGAGCTTGCACTCACAACTTTCCCACTCTGAGGTGCGGCTATCACCAAGGGCTACAGTCAAAGAGAATTTACAAGAATAGAAACACAAGAAAAATTGGGGCTCAAATAGACCAGACGGCCTGTCGAGCCTGCCCTGCCATTCAATACGATCCTGGTTGATTGTGGGCCTCAAGTCCATTTTCAAGCCCATTCCTCTTATCCCTTAATTCCCCAAGAGACCAAAATCTGTCCACCCCCACAGCCTTAAATATATTCGACAATGGAGCCCCCACAACTCCTCTGAGGTGGAGAATTCCAGAGATTCATAAAACCCTCTGAGTGAAGAAATGTCTCCTCCTCTCAGTCCCAAAATGGCCGACTCCTTATCCTGAGACTGTGTCCCCCGTGTTTTAGATTCCCGACCAGCGGGGAACAATCTCTCAGCGTCCACCCTGTCAAACCCCTTCAGAATCCTGTCCGTCTCAATGGGATCGCCTCTCATTCTTCTAATCTCCAGAGAATAAACCCAATTTACTCAGCCCCTCATCACAGGACAACCCCTTCGTCCCAGGGGACGATCTAGTGAACCTTCGCCGCTGTCCCGCCTCCAATGCAAGTAAGTGCTTTCTAAAAAAAAATGGAGGTCAAAACTGCATTCATTACTCCAGGTGTGTAACCCGGGTGGCACGGTGGCACAGTGGTTAGCACTGCTGCCTCATGGCGCCGAGGACCCGGGTTCGATCCTTTCCTCGGGTCACTGTCCATGTGGAGTTTGCACATTCCCCCCGTGTTTGCGTGGGTCTCACCCCCACAACCCAAAGATGTGCAGGGTAGGTGGATTGGCCACGTTGAATTGCCCCTTAATTGGAAAAAAATGGGATAGTCCAAATTTATAGAAACAAACATTGTTATAACCCACACGTGACCTCCAGCGCGGACCACTCCACCTCCCTGTGAGCCTCATACAAAATGAGCTTCCCCGCTGAGGGGCGGGGGCCTAGCAGTGGTGGAATGGACTCTATCATAAAAGTCGGCCCAGATGGAGGCCGAGCTTGAGTCATCCCGGCTGAGACTTGCAGTGCACTGTGCTTATAGTTTACTTCATAAAAAAATAAGTGTCTTCACGCCTCTCGTTTTGGACTCCTCTGTGGCAACTAAATTGGCGACGAGGATGGGGTGGACTCCTCTGTGGCCACTATATTGGCAACGAGGATGGGATGGACTCCTCTGTGGCCATTAAATTGGTGACGAGGATGGGGTGGACTCCTCTGTGGCCACTAAATTGGCGACGAGGATGGGGTGGACTCCTCTGTGGCCACTAAACTGGCGACGAGGATGGGATGGACTCCTCTGTTGCCATTAAATTGGTGATGAGGATGGGGTAGACTCCTCTGTGGCCATTAAATTGGCGACGAGGATGGGGTGGACTCCTCTGTTGCCATTAAATTGGCGACGAGGATGGGGTAGACTCCTCTGTGGCCATTAAATTGGCGATGAGGATGGGGTGGACTCCTCTGTGGCCACTAAATTCGCGACGCGAATGTGGTGGGCTCCTCTGTGGCTACTAAATTGGCGATGAGGATGGGGTGGACTCCTCTGTGGCCACTAAATTGGCAACGAGGATGGGATGGACTCCTCTGTGGCCACTAAATTGGCGATGAGGGTGGATGGACTCCTCTGTGGTCAATAAAAACATGTAGCAAGACTTCTTTATTCTTGTACTCGACCCTCTTGCCTTAAAGGCCAAGATGTCATTTACCCAACTAATCACTTGCTGCATCTGCGTGCTAACTTTGAGTTCCTTGCACAAGCACGTCCAAATCTCTTTGAACATCAACACTAACAGTTTCTTGCCTTTTAAATATATTCTGCTCTTTTGTTTTCGACGACCAAAGCCATTATACTCCGTCTGCCAGCTTAACCTGTCTCACTTAGCCTGCCTGTATCTCTTTGCAGCCTCTCTGTGTCCTCCTCGCTGCTTACCGTCCCACCTAATATCATCAGCAAACTAAGATGCGGTACTGTCTGTTCACGAACGGCTTTAAGGTTGATTGTAAGTAACTGAGACCCCAGCACTGATCCTTGCAGCCCTCCACTATCGATCACTTGCTAACTTGAAAAGGCCAATTTATGCCCACTCTCTGTTTCCCAGCCGTTAACCAATCCTCTATCCATGCTCATGCATTATCCCCTGCTCTATGTGCACTTATCTGTCCTATTAACCTTTCATGTGGCACTTTATCGAATGTCTTTTGAAAATCCAGGTTCACTACATCTACTGGTTCCCTTTATCTACCCTACCAGCTACATTCTCAAAAAACGTCAATGAGTTCGTCAGACGGGATTTCACTTCAGTAAAACCATGTTGACCTGCTTTGCTTTTCCAAGTACATTGCCAAGACTTCCTCAATGATAGATTCCAGCGTTTCCCCAGCAACTGAATGACTGGCCTGTTGTGTACAGTTTACTCTCTCCCTATTTCCTTGAAAAAGGGGCTGGTTTAGCACAGTGGGCTAAACCGCTGGCTTGTGATGCAGAACAAGGCCAGCAGCACGGTTCGATTCCCGTACCGGCCTCCCCGAACAGGCGGCGGAATGTGGCGACTAGGGGCTTTTCACAGTAACTTCATTGAAACCTACTCGTGCCAATAAGCGATCATTATATTGAAACATTTGCCAACTTCCAAACCAGCCGTTCCCGAATCTGAGGAATTTTGGAACACCATAGCTAACATGTCTACTATCACTGCAGCCATCTTTTTGAGAGTCTCAAGGGTGTGGACCATCCCGTCCCAGGAATTTGTTAGAATTTAGTCCCCTAAGATTCATCAATACTTCATCTCTTAATTCTGTTGATTTCCTCACTCTTTTCAGTCCCTCGGTTATCGTCTATTTCTGATATGGAACCTACGTCTTCTACTATGAAGACGGACACAGAGAACTTGTTCAAAGCCTCCACCGTTCCCTCGTTCCCCATGATAATTTCTCCTGCCTCTGTTTCTAAGGGACCAACGCTCGCTTGAGCTAATCTCTTATATACTCATAAATGCACTCGCTTTTAGATTTCTGGCGGGTTTGCTCTCGCATTCTATGGGTTGTTACAGGGATGAGGAACTTTAGTTCCGAGGATAGACTGAGGAAACTGGGCTTCTGCTCGTCGGAGAAGAGAAGGTTGAGAGGAGACTTGATCGAGGTGTTCAAAACCCCGAGGGGCCTGGACAGAGTCGAGGGGGAGATACTGGTCGCATTGGTGGAAGGCCCGAGAGGATGCCGATCGAAGGTGAGACTGTGGTCGGGGCAGATTCAATCATGACATTCAAAAGGGATTTGGATCATTACCTGAAGAGAAACATTTACAGGGACATGGGGAAAGGGCAGGGAAGCGGGGGGTGGGGGGAAGCTAGGTTACTCTTGCCGAAAGCCAGTACAGAAATGATGGGCTGAATGGCCTGTTCCATAATTAAATTCTGTATTTATGTTTTGGGGCATCCGAACATTGTGAAAGGCGCTATATGCAACACTTTCTTTCTAAATCTCCCTCCAGACTAAAGAAGGAGTCTCGGCCTATGCCTTATCACTCACAACCTCTGACCTCTGCCTCCATCACAGCCTCTCTCATTCTTTCACTGTCTATGTGCCCTGTTCGGTCAGGTATCTTCCCACCACCTCCTCACTGGATTTCATAGAGTCACGGAACCCCTACAGTGCAGAAGGAGGCCATTCGGCCCATCAAGTCTGCATCGACCCTCTGTAAGAGCACGCTACCCAGACCTGCTTCATTGCAGTCGAGCTTCGTCATTCAATCTTTCCCCGAGACCGTCACAGAGACTCCCCGCCGCCCCTCGGTCTTCCATTCCGCCCTGATCTTCAAACCCCTTTTTTAAGAAGTCGCCTCCTAACTAGCCTGCCTTACCCATAAGACCATAAGACACAGGAGCAGAATTAGGCCACTTGGCCCATCGAGTCTGCTCCGCCATTCAATCATGGCTGATATTTCTTTCAACCCATTCTCCTGCCTTCTCCCCATTATCCCTGATCCCCTTATTAATCAAGAACCTATCTATCTCTGTCCTAAAGACACTCAGTGATTTGGCCTCCACAGCCTTCTGCGGCAAAGAGTTCCACAGATTCACCACCCTCTGGCTGAAGAAATCCCTCCTCATCTCTGTTTTAAAGGATCGTCCCTTTAGTCTGAGGCTGTGTCGTCTGGTTCTAGTTTTTCCGACCAGTGGAAACATCCTCTCCACGTCCACTCTATCCAGGCCTCACAGTATCCTGTAAGTTTCAATAAGATCCCCCCTCATCCTTCTAAACTCCAACGAGTACAGACCCAGAGTCTTCAACTGTTCCTCATTCAACAAGCTCTTCATTCCAGGGATCATTCTTGTGAATGGGGCACAAGCTGCTTGGAAGAATCTAGAAGATTTGTCAATCGCAGAGCGCAAAGTGCTCAAGCAACTTTAGGAAGCTATGGGGTGGGGAAAGGGGCTGGTTAATGGCAAACGTTTGAAGGCCTCATCTTCAAGTTCAGAACTCAACTGAATAAAGCAGGGGGAGTTAGCGGTGTTTTTGTTTTAGAGAAATACAGCACAGAACAGGCTCTTCGATGTTGTGCCAAACTTTTGTCCTAGGTTAATCATAGATTATCATAGAATTTTGGACACTAAGGGCAATTTATCATGGCCAATCCACCCAACCTGCACATCTTTGGACTGTGGGAGGAAACC
Organism: Scyliorhinus canicula; assembly: GCF_902713615.1. Classification (NCBI taxonomy): domain Eukaryota; kingdom Metazoa; phylum Chordata; class Chondrichthyes; order Carcharhiniformes; family Scyliorhinidae; genus Scyliorhinus; species Scyliorhinus canicula. The sequence continues at coordinate 10,706,770 of NC_052174.1, forward strand.
GGAGCACCTGGAGGAAACCCACGCAGACACGGGGAGAACGTGCAGACTCCACACAGACAGTGACCCAAGGCTGGGACCCTGGAGCTGTGAAGCAATTGTGCTATCCACAATGCTACCGTGCTGCCCTTAAGAACAAATTAATCTACACTCCATTATTCTACCCTAATCCATGTACCTATCCAATAGCCGCTTGAAGGTCCCTAATGTTTCCGATTCAACTACTTCCACAGGCAGTGCATTCCATTCCCCCACTACTCTCTGGGTAAAGAACCTCCCTCTGACATTCCCCCTATATCTTCCACCATTCACCTTCAATTTATGTCCCCTTGTAATGGTTTGTTCCACCCGGGGAAAAAGTCTCTGACTGTCGACTCTATCTATTTCCCTGATCATCTTATAAACCTCTATCAAGTCGCCCCTCATCCTTCTCCGTTTTAATGAGAAAAGGACTAGCACCCTCAACCTTTCCTCGTAAGACCAACTCTCCATTCCAGGCAACATCCTGGTAAATCTCCTTTGCACCTTTACCAAAGCTTCCACATCCTTCCTAAAATGAGGTGACCAGAACTGCACACAGTTACTGGACTCCAATCCAGGAGACCCAGGGTAATGCTCTGCCAATCAACTTCAGATATTTGGGCATTTAAGAGTCGACCACATTGCCTGTGGGGTCTGGAGTCACGTGTAGACCAGACCGAGGTAAGGACGGCAGATTTCCCTCCCTGAAGGAAACATTAGTGAACCAGATGGGTTTTTACAACAATCGATGATGGTTGTCACGGCCGCCATTACTGAGATTGTCTTTCAGATTTTCTAAAATATGAAGTGTAAATTCCACCAGTTGCCTCGGTTGGAATTGAACCCACGTCCCGCAGAGAATTAACCTGTGAATTACCCATCCGGTGACGATACCACCATCTCCCCTGAACTCAGCGGCGGGTGAGGTGAAACATTTTAAGGAGAGATATAAAGTTGTGGTTCAAGCAATCAGACCCGCATTTCATCCCACACCGGGCCTTTCACCAGGCTTCAGCTTTATGGTCGTGCAGTTGTGTATAAATGAGGTATACTTTGCCGGTTGTGTTGAACACAACCATTTGGAACTTATTTCTCTGGACACTTCTTCATCCAGAAGGTAACACCGTGGCTTCCAGATCTAATCAGAATTGGCAATCCGTCCCGTGTCTCGTTGGGGCCTATGCGGAGGTATTTTGAGATGAATTCCTGAGGGAACCTGGGAATTTGGGCATCATTCTCAGCCTCTCAACACAGGGCTTCGGTGGTGGAATTTGGAAAGGCCCCTCTCCAGTGTCTGATGCTGGTGTCGGTCTTGCAGGAAGCACTGTTCCTCTCGGGGGGGAGGGGGATCTTCCAGCGTTCAGGAGGTCCTTCCCCCGCTCCCGTTGGGTACCCCTTTGCTTGCGCGGGTCACTGGATCAGATTAGCGGAGCAGCCATCTCTTTTGAGTGTCAGTCCTTCTGAGGCTGAGATCCGGGCCTTGCTTGGCGTTTTTCGGAGTGCCCATGCCATGAGAGCGCGGGTGGTCAATCTTCTACTGGGTCGACCAGTCTTGGGGTGCCTCCCAGGACCCTATCTGGAACACAATGGAGAGATATTTTACTTTAATGTTCTATTCAACGACTTTTTAACAAAAATGTTATCTCTTATGTTCCGCTCACATGCTTCCACCTTGCCCTCAAACAAGAGAGTGGGAAAGGGCTCCTTGCCCCACCGGTTGATAATTTGTAACTCGTTGCTAAGAGAGAGAACATTAAAGCTGTAGAGAGGTCTTACGGCCTCAAAACGTGACAGTTCTGTAGAAGAGTCTTAGGGACTCGAAACGCTACCTCTGTTTCTCCCGTAACAAGTGTTTTTGTTTCCATTTCACACTGAAAAGCAGTGTCGGATTGAGTCCTACCATTGTTCTACCAACAACTGCCCATTCCCCGTCCCCCAATTCACCCACCCACCCACCCCAACCCCTCAACTGAGGAAACGCCACGAAAGACCCCCGTTCATGTCTTGCGCCTTCTCGTGGGAAGATCACCTCCAGGTGCTGGGGAGAAGGGCGGGTGGGGGAGGCAACTTGGCTTCTCTCCGTCGCTCTCCCATCTCCCAATCCGGTCGTAGTAGGTCATCCGTGGGAAAACTCCTCTTTGTCCTCCTTTTCCCGTGAGACGGTTGCCCCCCTGCTCGAGATGGCTTGTCCTCTCTCACGTGGGTGCGAGGTCAGACCCATCATGGGTGCCTTCTCCCTCCTTTTCAATGGGGTGGGGGTGGATCTACTTTGATCGCCAGGGTTACCATGGCCGCACGTCCTTCCGTTGAGCTGCGCCGACTGGCAAAACAGCCGCTGGTGCCAACTTTGCCACCGGTTCTGCTGTCCAAAGTCCAAAACGAACCCCCTCGACATTATGGTTTTTCATGACAGGGTCGTGATCGTACAAGATGAAATAGCGAGCGATTAGTCAGAAACGCCACCACTCTCTGCGACAGATTAAAAATAGATCAAACAGATTAATTCCAGTAGTCATCACGGAAGCAGGTAGGAAGAGTTGGTAAGTAGCAGGCAGGCGCCATTCAAGATAGATTGCATCCATTAGGGATGGATGGAGTTCTTGTGGGGCAGTGGGTTAACGTCCTGGCCTCTGAACCCTCCACAGCTTAATGATCCACCTCACCTCTCTCAACCTTCCCCCTCCTTTCCTCTGCCAACCTTTCAAAACCCACCCCTCCCATCACTTCCATGACCTCATTTCAGTCTTGTTTCTTGTCTTCTATTCTACGTGTTGACTTCCACATTTTTCCTGTCTCCCCTTAAAGATCCTTCTTGTTTCCTGTCTGCCGCTTTTCTGTGCCTCTTGTGTTCCCATCAGGTCATACCGTTGCTCTTGTCCATTTGGTGGTCAGTGCTCCATCCTCCGACTCTTTCACCGTCAGTTCTCTCAGCCGCCTTGTTCCTCAACAGCATCAATAACCTTGGATTAACGTTGTTCATGTTCACTGCCTCTTGCTCAAATTGATGGAGCTCCATAACTAACGGCAGCGTGGGGTCTACCTGCACCACGCGGCCATCAACGGTTCAAGAAGTTTTCTCAAGGGCATTTAGGGATGGATGGAGTTCTTGTGGGGCAGTGGGGTAACGTCCTGGCCTCTGAACCCATGAGTTCTGGGTTCAACTCCCGCCCCAGGACTAACAGATACATAGAATTTACAGTGCAGAAGGAGGCCCTTTGCCCTTTGAGTCTGCAGCAGCCCTTAGAAAGAGCACCCTACTTAAGCCCACCCTATCCCCGGAACCCAGTAACCCCACCTAACTTAGTTTTGGACACTAAGGGGCAATTTACCACGGCCAATCCACCCTAACTTGCACATCTTTGGACTGTGGGAGGAAACCCACGCAGACACGGGGAGAAAGTGCAGACTCCGCACAGACAGTGACCCAATCCGGGAATCGAACCTGGGACCCCGGCGCTATGAAGTAACAGTGCTAACCACTGTGCTACCGTACGCCAGTGCACGGCTGACTGTATACTAATGGAACCAGCGGTACGCCCAAGACGGAGGTAGTGAGGGAGTCAGGATGATTGTGTGAGGGGACCGAGGGGGCCAGGGAATATCAGATGTCCAGCAGGTCCACTGGTACTGGACGGGTCAGACTAAGGATGAATGAATGGCTGCTGCCCTTCCTCTGGTGTTGAGATCTGAGTGGACCCTGATGAGCGTGTGGCGCTGGCCAATCAGAGAGCCGGGAGGTGCTTTGGGTGCACTGATCCCAACGTAATATTGATCGGGTTGGACCAGAAACCCATCACAATGGGTCCTGCCGTGGGGAGGAGGGAGGGAGTGGGGGAGAAGGGGGTGGGCGGGGGGACGGGGGGGGGGGGGGGGGGGGGTTGAGGGGGCAGTGTCCGAGTTTATTTTGTATGCGTGGGCCTGGTAATGGCTGAGAAACGTGGTTTGTGTACCTCACCTCAGCCTCCCGCACACCCCTGGCCCTGAGGCCGCTGCCGGGTTTAAGCTTGCTTTGGGCTGAATCACTACATGGTTGAGCCCCTCTGGGCTATGTTATCCCGGCCGGTCCCGCTTGGCCACGCCGCGGCTTTGGCCAAGATACTGCCCACGTTTCAACAACTACCCATGGTGCAGAGCCACAAGGGCCTCTAAGGAATGTAAAAAACGGGAGCAGGAGCAGACCCTTCGGCCCCTCGAGCCTGTACCGGTCTTTCAATAAGATCATGGCTGATTTCCTAACTCGAGGGCACTATCCCACCATATCCCTCGCAGACTCCTAACACATCAGGCAACAAAATTTCCCCCAATCACATCAGCCCTCCATAACCCCCGTACCAACACAGCCCTCCGTAACCCCCACACCAACACAGCCCTCCATAACCCCCGTACCAACACAGCCCTCCGTAACCCCCCCACCAACACAGCCCTCCATAACCCCGCCTACCAACACAGCCCTCCGTAACCCCTCCCCACCAACACAGCTCCGTAACCCCCTCCTACCAACACAGCCCTCCATAACCCCGCCTACCAACACAGCCCTCCATAACCCCCCCTACCAACACAGCCCTCCATAACACCCCCTACCAACACAGCCCTCCTTAATCCCTCCCCCTACCAACACAGCCCCCCATAACCCCCCTACCAAAACAGCCCTCCGTAATCCCTCCCCCTACCAACACAGCCCTCCGTAACCCCCCTACCAACACAGCCCTCCGTAACCCCCCCACCAACACATCTCCGTAACCCCCCCTACCAACACAGCCCTCCGTAACCCCCCCCCACCAACACAGCCCTCCGTAACCCCCCCTACCAACACATCTCCGTAACCCTCCCCTACCAACACAGCCCTCCGTAACCCCCCCTACCCACACAGCCCTCTGTAACCCCCTTTGAGCTCAATTTTCTGACCCCCTTTATTCTCTCACGGATTGGGGGTGTGGGGGCGTCGCAGGGCTGGGCCAGCAGCTGTTGCCCGCCCCTAATTACCCTTGAACCGAGTGGGGCTCGCTCGGCCATTTACAGAGGAACATGTAAGAGCCAACCACATCGCTGTGTGAGGGGTCTGGGGTCGCATGTCGGCCGGATCGGGTAAAGACGGCAGATTTCCTACCCTAAAGGGGCCGTTTGTGAACCAGATGGGTTTTTACGACAATCGGCGATAGTTTTCATGTCCAGTTCTAGATATAATGAAGTGAATTTGAATTGCACCAACTCTTCCCTTCCGCCTCTTCCCGCCATTGGAAAACCATCTTCCAGCATCAACCCTGTCAAATCCTCCAAGAATCTTAGATGTTCCAATGGGATAACCTCTCATTTATCTAAACTCCGGAGTGTATAGGCCTGTTCAATGAAGTGGCAACGCAGGTGGAGAAGGTAGTCAAGAAGGCATACGGCATGCTGGCCTTCATTGGCCGGGGCATTGAGTATAAGAATTGGCAAGTCATGTTGCAGCTGTATAGAACCTTAGTTAGGCCACACTTGGAGTATAGTGTTCAATTCTGGTCGCCACACTACCAGAAGGATGTGGAGGCTTTAGAGAGGGTGCAGAAGAGATTTACCAGGATGTTGCCTGGTATGGAGGGCATTAGCTATGAGGAGAGGTTGGATAAATTCGGTCTGTTCTCACTAGAACGAAGGAGGTTGAGGGGCGACCTGATAGAGGTCTACAAAATTATGAGGGGCATAGACAGAGTGGATAGTCAGAGGCTTTTTCCCAGGGTAGAGGGGTCAATTACTAGGGGACATAGGTTTAAGGTGCGAGGGGCAAGGTTTAGAGGAGATGTACGAGGTACGATTTGTACACAGAGGGTAGTGGGTGCCTGGAACTCGCTGCCGGAGGAGGTGGTGGAAGCAGGGACGATAGTGACGTTTAAGGGGCATCTTGACAAATACATGAGTAGGATGGGAATAGAGGGATACGGACCCCAGAAGTGTGGAAGGGTTTTGGTTGACGGGCAGCATGGTCAGCACAGGGTTGGAGGGCTGAAGGGCCTGTTCCTGTATTTTTCTTTGTTCTTTTTGTTCTTCTTAATCGCTCCTCGTAGGGTAACCAACTCATCGTCCAAAGCACTCAAAGCCACCTCTCCTTCATCTAATCTCCATGAAAGTAATCTAGCCCCTTTGAGATGTGGCCGGTGTGCTATAGGCAGTGGGCATCGAGTGGAATCCCTGCAGTGCAGAAGGAGGCCATTCGGCCCATCAAGTCTGTACTGACCCTCTGAAAGAGCAACCCTACCTAGGCTCCACCCCTCAGCCCTTTCTCCTAAGCCCATCTAACCTGCACATCTCTGGATACTAAGGGCCAGTTTTTAGCACGGCCAATCCACCTAACCCGCACAGTTTTCGACTGTGGGGAGGAAACCGGAGCACCCGGAGGGAACCCAGGCAGGCACGGGGCAAGAACGTGCAAACTCCACACAGTCACCCGAGGTTGGAATCGAACCCGTGTCCCTGGCGCTATGAGGCAGCGGTGCTAACCACGGTGCCACTGTGCCACAAATTGTGGGCAACAATTTGGCAGATGGTGTTCAATCTGGGGAAATACCAAGGAGGCTACTTTGACAGGACGAATAGAAAGCAGAACATTATGGAAATGGAGGGGGACTACGGAATGTGGAGCACAGAGGGATCTGGATGTCCTCCGACACAAATCACAAAAAAGCCAGCATGTTGGCACGAGAAGCAATTAAGACGACAAATGGCCTTTATTGCAAGCGGGGACGGATAGGGTATCATAGTAGGCAACCTTCGCTGGAATGTCGCACAGATCATTGGTGAGTCCTCACCGTGTCCAAATCTGCTTAGTCAAGGAGACCCTTACTTGAATTGGAGGTATTTCAGAGAAGCTATTTAAGATGTCGGTGAGGAGAACTCTTCTCTGAGGAGGGTTAGAATTCAGTCCCCCAGCGAGCGAGACTGGATCATTGAATATACTCAAGGTTGAGTTGGACAGACTTGTGATCGACAAGGGAGTGCGGGAGTATGGCGGGGGTTGGGGCCGGGCGACGGTGACAATATTGAGTTCTTTACCCGTCAGTCTGGCCTCAATAAAACTCGAGAGGGATCTGTAGGTATGGTATCATTTATTTTTAAACAACTTGCAAGGCTGACCCACTCTATAGAGATTCAGAACGCATAGTCTTCTGAAGCCCCCAGAACCGAGTGAAATCGGAGACAAAGAGATCTCTGCACATATCATTCAAATGGCATCAAGTTCCACATACAAGATTCCCATAGGTCATCCTATACACCTCCTGACCTGGCCACATATCCTGATTGGCTCACTTGGCATTCCTCAACCCTGGGCCTCTTGTTACCCAGCATCCTTTTCACTATCCTCTGCACGAGGCTCCCTTCCCCCCTCTTCCTGGCCATGCTTTGCTGAATCCCTTTGTTCTTTGTCTGTGAACTCACTACCATCAGACCGGCTCTATCCTCTACATTATTCTAACTAATAATCCTATTTTATATCACATCCGTTTGTTCAATTCCTCAACGGGGTGCAGGGAGGAAAGTCGAATTAAGGCCACAGTGGGGTCAATTGTGTTGAATGACAGATCAGGCTCGAGGGGCCTAGTCTCACTCCTATTTCTTCCGTTCCTTTTGTGCTGACGGGATAGCAGAACGGGAATGGGGGGGGGCAGAAGGGACTCCCTTACCCGCGTGCATGTGTCTCCAGCCTGTGGTCCAGCAGGTGCCCAAGTGGTTAGGGTCCATGAATGTGGCATCCGGGAAGCAGACTGGACTGGCCAGCTCATCGTAATTGACTGGTTGCGCCAGTTCGAGCAAGGCAATGTCATTTTGGAGAGCGTTCTGGTTGTAGTCTTCATGCGAGATGATTTTCTCCACGGTGTGAGTGTTTTCCTGGTGAGCCATGTCCACCGTCCCAGCAAGGACTTGCAAATCTTCAGGTGCTCTGGAAGGAATACACTGATTTTTAATGCTCTTGCCAACTCTGCCCGGTCTCTAACACAAACCCTGCCTCAGGCTGCCAGCAATATTGCTAATATCACATTGATAACTCCTTGCACTGTCCCCATCAAACCCTCCCAGGACAGGTACAGCATGGGGTTAGATACAGAGTAAAGCTCTCTCTACACTGTCCCCATCAAACACTCCCAGGACAGGTACAGCACGGGGTTAGATACAGAGTAAAGCTCCCTCTACACTGTCCCCATCAAACACTCCCAGGACAGGTACAGCATGGGGTTAGATACAGAGTAAAGCTCCCTCTACACTGTCCCCATCAAACTCTCCCAGGACAGGTACAGCACGGGGTTAGATACAGAGTAAAGCTCCCTCTACACTGTCCCCATCAAACACTCCCAGGACAGGTACAGCATGGGGTTAGATACAGAGTAAAGCTCCCTCTACACTGTCCCCATCAAACACTCCCAGGACAGGTACAGCACGGGGTTAGATACAGAGTAAAGCTCCCTCTACACTGTCCCCATCAAACACTCCCAGGACAGGTACAGCACGGGGTTAGATACAGAGTGAAGATTCCTCCACACTGTCCCCATCAAACACTCCCAGGACAGGTACAGCACGGGGTTAGATACAGAGTAAAGATTCCTCTACACTGTCCCCATCAAACACTCCCAGGACAGGTACAGCACGGGGTTAGATACAGAGTAAAGATTCCTCCACACTGTCCCCATCAAACACTCCCAGCACAGGTACAGCACGGGGTTAGATACAGAGTAAAGCTCCCTCTACACTGTCCCCATCAAACACTCCCAGGACAGGTACAGCACGGGGTTAGATACAGAGTAAAGCTCCCTCTACACTGTCCCCATCAAACACTCCCCGGACAGGTACAGCACGGGGTTAGATACAGAGTAAAGCTCCCTCTACACTGTCCCCATCAAACACTCCCAGGACAGGTACAGCACGGGGTTAGATACAGTGTAAAGCTCCCTCTACACTGTCCACATCAAACACTCCCAGGACAGGTACAGCACGGGGTTAGATGCAGAGTAAAGCTCCCTCGACACTGTCCCCATCATACACTGTGAGAGCTTTTGGGGGGAGGGGAGATTCCTGTGGATTGGGGTGTTCCTGATAGATGTGTCGTCCCTTTGAGGTGGGGGGGAGGGAAAAGGAGGGGGTGACACCTGGGGTGTGAGGAGAGATGGGGGCATCCCGTTAGGGGCTGCGGGGGGGGGGGGGGGGAGAGCCTCAGGGGGAGTCGGAGGGTGGGAGAGACCCCTGCGGGGGATTGGTTTGGGGAGGGGGGGGAGGGTGGGGTTGGAGGAGACCCCTTGGGGGTCAGTGTGAACCAAAAGAATCAGTTTTGATTCTATTGTTTTCTGGGTTACTATTACCGTAACCCTGGCTGAACCACTCCGAGTTTGTGATTCAAGTTGCATATTCGGCAGGTCCGCAGAGTAGGGCCCAGAGGAAGTTTACACCTCTGGACAACCGCTGTGCAAATACGTACCTGGGGATCTCCGAAAGGAATTCCCAGCATACCTTTGGGGGTTTCTTACCCCCCAGCACCATGCTCTGGATTTCAGACGTTACGATTGCGCTCTGTTAGAAAACAGAATGGGCCCCAAGTAGGAGTTTTGCGCTCACTTTAGGAATGAGGCCTACGAGAGAGGCTGTCGAGGACATTGACTAAAACGGTATCAGTTACCGTGGAGAGAACGGGGAAAACTGGGACTTGAGGCAGAAAAGGTTAAGCGGAGATTTAATCGAGGCGTTCGAAATCATGAGGGGGTTTGGACAGGAAAAACAAGGAGGAACTGTTTCCCTGTGGCCGGAGAGACGGTTAACCCAGAGGGACACAGGTCGAAGAGAATCAGTAAGGGAGCCAGAAGGGGAGATGTGGATGTTTTTGTTTGGGCATCGAAGCTTTGGGAGATATGCAAAAAGAGGAGGTGCGGTGAGGGGATAGTGGGGGGCGGGGGGGGGGGGGGGGGGTCTGAATGGATGCCATTTTCAAAGGGCCAGCACAGTAAAAAAATGGACCAAATGGCCTTTTCCTGTGCTGTGTCTTTATGTGGTGAGATCGGTTTGGCTCAGTTGGCTGGACGGATGGTTCGTGACGCGGGTTCAATTCCCGTACCGGCTGAGGTTATTCGTGAAGGCCCCCCCCCCCCCCCCCCACCTTCTCAACCTCGCCTCTTGCCTGAGGTGTGGTGATCCTCAGGTGAAATCATCACCAGTCAGAGCTCTCCCCCCCCCCCTCCCCCCCCCCCCCCAACGGGGAAAGCAGCCTATGGTCGTCTGAGACTATGACAACTTCACTTATTACATTCCTACAATTCCATGAAGATGAATCTTAATTATGTAGACATAGACATTACATTGGCCCCTATTCACCTGTGTGAAAACTCTGCCACTTCCTTTACCTATTTGCCACACACTGGGCTGTAGTTACAACCCAGTATTCATTAATAAGGGACCCTCCACAGTGATGCTTCCTCCAGTGTGTTAAGCTCACTTGCCAGGGAAACTCTTTGAGTTCTGCCTTACTATTCTCCCTGCCTTCGGAATGCCTGATTCTATCCTTGTAGTCAATCGGAGTGTCCTTGGCGCCAGGGGAGAATGCTCGTTCCCCACATTCTGTAAGAAAAAAGAAACCAGCTAATCGCTCGAGTTCAAACTTGTTCACATTTTCAAACTTTCCCAACCAACACGGTCCATCCATAATTGGCTGCATTCTGCCAGGAAGCGTTGGGATCACTCTTTCCTAGAGAGACAAGTGGTTGTAAGGTCGTAAGAAATAGGAGCGCTCCGACACCCTAGGCCGGTGCACGGTCAATTCCAGCCCCGCTTGACCTGGAGTCACAACGCGATTCAAATTAACTTTTATTTTAAAATACCCGAGGTCTTGGGCTGCCCAATAATTACAGTCACCAGGTTTGTAAACTTAAATGCAATTAATGTTTTATTATTAAGAGTAGTTAGAAATAAATAGTCATCAGCTACAACTGGGTAATTACTATCTAATTGCAGATGGAGTTTAATGCGGAAAAGTGTGAGGTGGTTCACTTTGGAAGGAGTAACAGGAATGCAGAGTACTGGGCTAATGGCAAGATTCTTGGTAGTGTAGATGAACAGAGAGATCTCGGCATCCAGGTACATAAATCCCTGAAAGTTGCCACCCAGGTTAATAGGGCTGTTAAGAAGGCATATGGTGTGCTAGCCTTTATCAGTAGGGGGATTGAGTTTTGGAGCCACGAGGTCATGCTGCAGCTGTAGATAACTCTGGTGCGGCCGCTCCTGGAGTACTGCGTGCAGTTCTGGTCACCACATTATAGGAAGGATGTGGAAGCTTTGGAAAGGGTTCAGAGGAGATTTACTAGGATGTTGCCTGGTATGGAGGGAAGGTCTTATGAGGAAAGGCTCAGGGACTTGAGGTTGTTTTCGTTAGAGAGGAGAAGGCTGAGAGGTGACTTAATAGAGACATATAAGATAGTCAGAGGGTTAGATAGGGTGGACAGTGAGAGTCTTTTTCCTTGGATGGTGACGACCAACACGAAAGGGATATAGCTTTAAATTGAGGGGTGGTAGATATAGGACAGATGTGAGAGGCAGTTTCTTTACTCAGAGAGTAGTAGGGGTGTGGAACGCCCTGCCTGCAACAGTAGTAGACTCACCAACTTTAAGGGCATTTAAGTGGTCGCTGGATAGACATATGGATGAAAATGGAATAGTGTAGGTCAGATAGGCTTCAGGTGGTTTCACAGGTCAGCGCAACATCGAGGGACGAAGGGCCCGTACTGCGCTGTAATGTTCTATGTTCTATGTTCTAATCTCTAACCCCCTCCCACCTTTTAACTTACTCTAACCTCTATACAGACACATAGACAAACAAACACAGAGGGAAAAGAGGGGTGAAAAATAACAATGACAGTAAAAGGATGAGAGACCTTGTTTCAGGTGGACATCTTCCAGTCAGTTTATTTCTTCAGTCTGAGCTTCCAGATAAATGTTATCTTTTCCTTTCCGCTTGGAATGGACTGACGGAAAAAGCTGGCAGCCAGCATTCGAGAAAGAGACTCAGCTTCTGCTGTCAGGGTCTGAAAGCTTCTGCCTTCAAACAGTAGGCAGCAGAGCAGAGAGAGAGAGAGCTGCATACATCTTGCAGGTCCAGTGCTTCTCTGTGAAACCCCCACCTGGCAGGTACCGGTCGGTTGCCGGGCAGAGTACAGTCCCTGGCCAATCCATTGACCAACAGCCAACCAATCGAAACAAATCCCTCCAATCTCTTGGGGGCCATAAAGTCTGGGTTCTTCTGCCCAAAGTACAAAACTTTATAACACAGCGAACTACTCTGAGTTCCTCCCTTCTGCTGCTCGACTTAAAGGTATGTTTCCGTTCGCGATCCATGGTCCAAAAATGTTAAAGACAAAATAAAAGAAAGAGGAATGAATAAATTAACAGGAAGGACACGTATAGCAGGAATAGACCATTCAGCCCTTCTAGCCCGCTCCATCATTCGACAACATCAAGGCTAATCTACTTAGACATGATTTTCTTGGAATATCCCTGTGTCTCTTGATGTTTTTACCGGGTAGAAATCTATCAATCGCAGACTGGAAAATAATCAATGAGCGATCCTCCCAATGCCCTCTGGGAACAAGATTTCAAAAGATTCACCACCATCTGAGTGAAGAAATTCTTCCCCAGCTTGGTCACAAATGGCCTGCCCCTCATTCGGAGTCTGTGGCCCCAGATTATCGACACCTCCCTGCATCGACCCTGTCCAGGAATGTTGTCAATTTCAATGAGATCCTCCCTCATTCTTCGTAGCTCCAGAGAATAAAGGCGCCATCCATTGAATCGCTGCTCAGGGGACAATCCCTCCACCCCAGGGATTAGACTGGTGAACCTCTAGCGCACTCCTTCTGTGGCAAGTTTATCCTTCCATAGATAAGGAGACTAAAACAGTGCCCAATATTCCAGATGCGGACTCACCAGGGCACCATATAATTGCAGTGAGATATCATTGTTCCTGACCTTGTTAGGCTACAGGACCAGACCCCAACATTTGTTAGTTAGGGTAACGAACGAGAACCCCAAACATTTTTTTTTAAATTTATAAAACTGTGAGGAGAGGATACTTCACTCCAGAAGTGACCAATAAAATCATAGAATTCCTACAGTGCCATTCAGCCCATCTGTAACCACGTGAGTGGTTAGAAACAATAATGACCTCATCTTTTACAACTCTTTAATTACAGCTTTCGTAGACACACTGCTTGGATATATTTTAACCCAGGGTTTTCAATAACATTACTGCTACAAATATGAAATGTAGAATTGGAAAGTTTCTGCACTCGTCACGTACTCAAATCCTCTTGTAATAAAGGTAAACTTGCTGCCTTAATTGCCTGGCAATAGCTTGCGGCACTCCAATCCATGTTAAACATACGACTTCAAGGCCTCCATGAAGGTTGGCTATCCCACTGTTTGACCACATTGGAGTCACTGAAGGTAATTGTGTGGGAGCAGCAGGTGGTAAAGAAGGCAAATTGTATGTGGGCCTTCATAGCGAGAGGATTCGAGTACAAGAGCATGTACTCGAATGTCTCGCTGCAATTATACAGGGCCTTGGTGAGGCCACACCTGGAATATTGTGCACAGTTTTGGCCTCCTTATCGCCTCAGCCTTTGTGAGGGAGGAACGGCGGCACAGTGGTTAGCACTGCTGCTTCATAGCGACAGGTTTTGATTCTGACCTCGGGTGACTGTGTGGAGTCTGCACGTTCTCCCTGTGTCTGCGTGGGTTTCCTCCGGGTGCTCTGGTTTCCTCCCACAGTCCAAAGATGTGCAGGTTAGGTGGGTTGGTCATGCTAAATTGCCCTTAGGGTGGGGTTGCAGGAATACGACAAGGGATTGAGCCCTAGTAGGGTAGTCTTTCAAAGGGGAGGTGCAGATTCGATTGGCCCAATGGCCTCCTTCTACACTGCAGGGATTCTGAGGAAGGATGTTCTTGCTCTCGAGGGAGTCCTGCAAAGGTTTACCAGACTGATTCCTGGGATGGCTGATGAATGAGGAGAGATTGAGTCGGTTAGGATTATATTCACTGGAGTTCAGAAGAATGAGGATGATGCACGATCAATCACTACTGAAGCGAGATTGTCGTCCAATTGAAGGCTTTAATGAACAAGTAGTTACCCCAGCAGCTCCGGTACAGAATGACTGCTGTGGGTGAAACACAGACTCTTATGCTCCGCTTGCTGGGCGGAACCAGCAGGCAGGTTCTACCACTCATACTACAGTTTAAGGTACATCCCACCTAGGTACCGCGATACCCCTAATATAGCCTACCACAGAGGAGGAATCTCATAGAAACCTATAAAATACTAACAGGACTGGGCAGGGTAGACGCAGGAAGGATGTTCCCGATGATGGGGCGCGCCCAGAACCAGGGGTCACAGTCTGAGGATACGGGGTAGACCATTTAGGACAGAGATGAGGAGAAATTTCTTCACCAGAGAGTGGTCGGCCTGTGGAATTCGTTACCACAGGAAGTAGTTGAGGCCAAAACATTGTATGTTTTCAAAATATAGCACTTGGGGAGAATGGGATCAAAGGGATATGGGCGGACAGGCAGGATTAGGCTATTGAGTTGGATAATCAGCCATGTTCAGAATGAATGGTGGACGGAGCAGGCTCAAGGGGCCGAATGGCCTCCTCCTGCTCCTATTTCCTATGTTCCTTTGGCTAACTTGTCCTGGTGTAAACTTTGAACCCCGAGTTTCTGGCTCGGATACAGGGTTGCCACCGACAGAGCCACAAGACCTCCCCGAGCAAGCAGTGTCCCAGCCTCAACCACAGCACCCTCGATCCCAGAAAGAGATCCCAAATACACCGGCTGCCCACCCACCGGCCCACCATTACCCATCCCCATATCCGCCCGCAGATTTAACCACAAAGCGGCGATCGGGTTGTGAGGTTCCGAAATGAGCTTCCGGCCACTGCTGAGGAAAAGGAGAAAATAAGGATTAATAACAACACGCAAGTTAAATTGTATTTACAAAACCCAGTGGGAGCTCTCCGCCGAAGATACAAGATGCTGCTTTGTCCATTCTCACTCAGAGTTGAAGGTAATAATAATTTTGGGGCTGGTTTAGCACACTGGGCTAAATCGCTGGCTTTGAAAGCAGACCAAGGCAGGCCAGCAGCACGGTTCGATTCCCGTACCAGCCTCCCCGAACAGGCGCCGGAATGTGGCGACGAGGGGCTTTTTACAGTAACTTCATTGAAGCCTACTCGTGACAATAAGCCATTTTCATTTTATTTCTTTATTAATGTCTCAAGTAGGCTTACATTAACACTGCAATGAAGTTACTGTGAAAAGCCCCTCGTCGCCACATTCCGGCGCCTGTTCGGGTACACGGAGGGAGAATTCAGAATGCCCAATTACATAGAACTTAGAACACACAGTGCAGAAGGAGGCCATTCGGCCCATCGAGTCTGCACCGACCCACTTAAGCCCCCACTTCCACCCTATCACCGAATAAGCCCTCCTAACCTTTTTGGACACTAAGGGCAATTTAGCATGGCCAATCCACCTCACCTGCACGTCTTTGGACTGTGGGAGGAAACCGGAGCACCCGGAGGAAACCCACGCAGACACGGGGGAGAACGTGCAGACTCCGCACAGACAGTGACCCAGCGGGGAATCGAACCTGGGACCCTGGCGCTGTGAAGCTATCCACTTGTGCTACCGTGCTGCCCTAACACGGGGACCCTAACCTGCGACCCAGGAGCTGTGAAGCAACTGTGCTACTGTGCCGCACTCGTATGAAGGCACCGCTCAGCTATAGTGTGAACATAATGGTATAATCACTGTATACGTGGATGATGATTGATTGGAAACTATTGAAGTGTCAATCCATGTTAAGAAGTGATTGGTAAGTGCAAATGAACTATTATGAAAATGAAATGAAAAAAATATATCGGCCGATCCTTCACTGTCGCTGGGTCAAAATCCAGGAACTCCCTCCCTAACAGCACTGTGGGTGTACCTACACCATAGGGACTGTAGCGGGTTCAAGAAGGCGGCTCACCCTCCACCTTCTCAAGGGGCATTTAGGGATGGGCAATAAATGCCGGACACCGCAGTCAGTGCCCCCCCCCCCCCCACGTCCCGTGGAAGGTTGCTGGCTCCTAATGGCGTGTCTCACAGTTTGCCTTACACTCCCACCTTATTGACAAGAGACACTCGCCGTCCTCATGGCCCGCCAGCTGGCCCCAGCTTACCCCGGTGGGTGTCACACTCCCAGATCAGGCGAAAGAGGACAAAGAGCAGCAGGTATCTCGCCCTCATCGTTCCGGCTTTGCCTCCAGCAGCAAAAGGCCCTTTTCAGGCTTCTCATTTAGAGGTGAATGGAGGGCGAGGGGGTGGGGGTGTGCGGCAAACAGGACCCCAGCTTTGTGATGTCGCCGCTATCATCCCTCACTGGGCACCGCCGGCTCTGTGATGTCACCTTTAGCTTCACGGAAGCTGGACTAGAACATAGAACATACAGTGCAGGAGGAGGCCAATTGGCCCATCGAGTCTGCACCCACCCACTTAAGGGAAGGTCTTTGATGAAACAGCTGAAGATGATTGGGCCTGGGACATCACCCTGAGAACTCCTGCGATATTTCATTCTCCTTAGTTGCTCATGGACCGCTTGTGAGGTGATGTATTTTGGGACGACTAACAAGGTGGGGAATACACAATGAGCAGTAGAACCCTCAGAAGTAGGGAGGACAATAGGGACCTTGGAGTACATGCCCATAGATCCCTGAAGGCAGCAGGGTGTGGAGATAAGGTGGTTAACGAGGCCTATGGGATACTTCCCTTATTAACCAAGACATAGAATATAAGAGCGGGGAGGTTACGATGGAGCTGTATAAAATGCTGGTTAGGCCGCAGCTAGAGTACTGAGTGCCGTTCTCGTCGCCACTCTATAGGAAGGATGTGGTTGCGCTGGATAGGGTGCAGAGGAGATTCACCAGGATGCTGCCTGGGTTGGAGCGTCTCAGCTATGGAGAGAGGCTGGTTAGGCCGGGGTTGTTTTCCTTGGAGCAGAGAAGGCCGAGGGGGGACCTGATCGAGGTGGACAATATTATGAGGGGGGTAAATAGGGTGGATAGGAAGAAAGTTTTCCCCTTGTTCAAGGGGTCAATAGCCAGGGGGCAGGAGATTTAGAGGGGAATTGAGGGGAAACCTTTTCCCCCAGAGGATGCTGGGAATCTGGAACCCGCTGCCTGAAAGGGTGGGAGAGGCGGGAACAACATTTAAGAAGCATTTAGATGAGCGATTGAAACTCCAGCAAACAAGGCTACGGCCCAAGTTCTGGTACAGCAGGTAATTAAAAAGACAAATGGAATTCTGCTCTGAACCCCTCTGATCCTATGCTGTGTTCTGATGTGATATAGTGTATTCTGGTAGCGTGTGTTGTGGTACGTTTTAGCATGCTGTGCCATCACATGGTGTATCGTGTGGTGTTATAGTGTCTTTGTCTTGCACTCATGTGGTTTGGCCGTGTTGCAGTTAAGCATGAAGCTCTGCACGAGATGTGCTGTGGCCCGGTGAAGCATTGGTCCTCTTGCTCAGCTTTCTGAAATAAAGGAGAAACAATATGCTGGAAATGCAACTCCTCTCACGAAGATTTCTCCGGAAAAAAAAAAACTGCCTCTGTCCACAGCTTCTCAAAATGTCTCTCTGCCATTCCTTGGCCCCACCCAGCAATGACCTCATCTCCCCAAGCTGAAAAAAAACAATGATCTCTCTGCAGGCTGCAACGTGCGTTAACTCCCCGGTGACTTTCCCAGTCATGCCACAGTCCATTAGCCCAGACTGAAAAACAAATTACTTTGTCAATTTACCCGTCGGTCGCTGCAAAACAGAATTCTTAAAAAAAAAAACATGACCACTGCAGTCAAACACACTCTAACCCCAGGCGTTTAATCTTTAAATTTCCCAATACTTCAAATCCAATATTCCTCAAGTCTCCCAGTCATCACGGTGAACCAGACAGGACTTTACAACAATCGATTTCCTGGTTACCATTGGAATTTTAATTCCAGATGTTTATTGAATTCAAATTTGACCATCGGCCCTCGTGGGATTCGAACACACGTCCCCAGAGCATTACCCTGGATTTCTAGCCTGGTGGCAATACCACTAATCCACCACCTTCGCTCTGGGAGTCTGGGTTTCTGTGGTGACATGCCCATTTTCACATGCATGTTGATGCCTGGAGCTGTGGATAGCGATGGTAGAGGCGCCAATGTTCTTTCTGTAACACAGATGACCAGGAATCTTTCCCGCGCTTCCCACCTGCCTTAGAGATTGACAGCATAGCAAAGTCTCTTCGGCCCATTGCGCCAGTGCTCGGTCAACAAGAACTGCTTAGGGAGGGTGCTCTTTCAGAGGAACGATGCAGATACGATGGGCCAAATGTCCTCGTTCTGCACTGTAGGGATTCTATGACTCTAAGTGAAGGGGGACCCAATGGAGGTTGGCTAGAGTAGGGGCTTGTACTAGTGGGGAAGGGGGTGGGGAGGAAGGAAGGGCTTTTTTGCCAACAGACCAATTAGAATGTAGAACCCGCCATCATCCTTCAAGGATTGAAGCTTCAAGGGGAAGGTTGATAAGTCCACAAGAAAAGGATAGGATAGGCTAACAGGGTGGGATGAAGAGGGAATTGGGAGGAGGCTCATGTGGCACGTAAAGCTCGGAGCAGGTCGGCCCTCCCAGCCTGCGCTGATCCAGATCCTTTATCTAAATCTGTCGCCTATTTTCCAAGGATGCATCCAGATGCATCGTAAATGATGCTATCGTGCCCGCCTCTACCACCTCCGCTGGCAAAGCGTTCCAGGCACCCACCACCCTCTGCGTAAAAACTTTCCACGCACATCTCCCTTAAACTTTCCCCCTCTCACCTTGAAATCGTGACCCTTTGTAACTGACACCCCCACTCTTGGAAAAAGCTTGTTGCTATCCACCCTGTCCATACCTCTCATAATTTTGTAGACCTCAATCAGGTCCCCCCTCAACCTCCGTCTGTCCAACAAAAACAATCCTAATCTATTCAACCTTTCTTCATAGCTAGCACCCTCCATACCAGGCAACATCCTGGTGAACCTCCTCTGCACCCTCTCTAAAGCATCCACATCCTTCTGGTAATGTGCTGACCAGAACTGCACGCTGTATTCCAAATGTGGCCTAACCAAAGTCCTATACAACTGTAACATGACCTGCCGACTCTTGTACTCAATACCCCGTCCGATGAAGGCAAGTGTGCTGTATGCCTTCTTTTTAAAAATAAATTTAGAATATCCAATTCATTTTTTCCAATTAAGGGGCAATTTAGCGTGGCCAATCCACCTAACCTGCACATCTTTGGGTTGTGGGGGTGAAACCCACGCAGACACGGGGAGAATGTGCAAACTCTACATGGCCGCTCACCTGCTGCAACCTCCCTGTACTTTGACTCGAAATGTTAGCTCGGTCCCCCCCTCCAAAGTTCTTGCTCCAATTCCCATTCCCAGCTCCAAAAAAACGCGCCGGTTTTTATTTCCGATTTCCAGCGTCTGCAATATTTTTGCTTTTATCTCTCAAGTGTTGCACGTTGCCAGGCGAGGGAGGCAGTATCCTTGTTCAGCCTCCCCTCCCCTCCCCCAGCTCCGATTCTGTGGTTCCAGAAAGAACCAGACTCGGAGAGAGGGACACAAGTCACAGCCTTAAACGGGAGACCCAAATGCCCCAGTTACCATGTTGGCTCGGCCACTGGGAGGAGAAATCTGCGCCCGCCCTCGCTTCCAGCAGTGTCCACCTGATTATAAACAGCGTGAGACTGTCCGACAGAGAGATGGAACAACAGAGGTAGAGAGCAGGAGGGAGAGAGGAAGGCGCAGGGAGACCAGGAGAGAGAGGGAGAGACAGAGCAATAAGGAGAAAATGAGAGACAGAGAGAGAGACAGTGGTGGAGGGGGGGAAGGTTGGAGAGAGACGGAAAAGAGAGGCCAGAGTGAAGCAGAGGGAAGGAAACAGTGAGAAGAGACAGAAGAGAGACCAGAGAGAGAGAGCGAGAGAAAGAGACAGAGTAATGGATTGAGGGAGAGGCAGAGAGAGAGAGAGGTAAATGGAGAGAGACAGAGGGAGAGACACAACAGTGAGATAGAGGAAGCCCAACCCATTCGCTTGGCAGTATTAGATAACCCCATCCTGAATCTACGTTGAGATCTACGTCGTGTGCTTTGTCTGCATTTCCTCCAGAGAGCCTGGGTTGGGTGAGGTTAAGGGGCATTTTAATGATAGTGCTAGTTTTCCAGCAGGACTTTGTGGCACCCGAGAAATGGGCTCGGCCCAACTGGTTGGCTGGTGGCCGATGAATTGGCAAAAAGGCCGTATTCTGCCCCGTAACAGGTAGTGATTGGGTCTTTGAAGAAATCTACCCTGCGGTTAAGCAGAGTCTCCTATACACCTTTAACTCAGTAGAAATTTGCACTACACGTCTCGGATGCGTAATGAGATCTTTGTCGTGTCTCTTGACTATAATTGGGAGTTTGAAATCTTCTTGTGGTTACAAATCAAATGTTCTCAATAAAGCCCCTGCTAGCAGAAGACTTTAAGAGATATAATTAAACTTAGTAGCGTACAAACAAATTGAACTTTCAAAAATACAGTAATGGTTTCTTGCTCAAAGCAAAACAGCAGGCGCCTTTAGAGTTGAAATATGAAATAAGATAGTAGTCACGTATAGAGACAGTCAGTGGTCATACCCCCTCTTACGCACTGTGGCCCTGTACACGGGGGGGGGGGGGGGGGTGATGTTGGTTAGTTCAGTTGGGTGGACGGCAGGTTCGTGTTGCGGAGTCACGCCAGCAGCGTGGGTTCGATTCCTGTACCGGCTGAGGTAATTGCCCCTCCCCTCGCCGGAGCTGTGATGATCCTCAGGTTAATTCTCAATGGGGCGAGCAGTTTCTGGCACTGTGGTGACATTCACGCTTAGCCCACGCGCACGGAGTGCAACGGCAGGAGGGAGTTACATTAAATGGGATCATTGCATTAGCTGTTCAGAGCAAGTTCACTACACTGAATGCTGGGGTTGAATGGGTTGCCTGAAGGAGACACGTTGGGCCTCGGCCGTATACACATCGGAGTTTGGTAAAATGAGATCTTATTGAAACCTGGGGACTTGATGGAGTGGATGTGGGAAGGAGCGCCCTCTTGTGGGGGAGTCCAGAATTAGGAGATGGAATTTAAAAAGTCAGCGTCTCCCGCTTAGGAGAATATGTTTCTCCTCCGAGGATCGTTGGTCTGGGAACCTCTCTCCCCCAGGCTGGAGGCAGAGTGTCATCAACAATATTCAAGGCAGAGTTCAATAGATTTTTCACTGATAAGGAGTCGAGGGTTATGGGGAGGGTGGTAAACAGGAAAATCTAGGGAGGAGACCTCCGTCTTAACATCATGGACCCAGGGCGGAGGGTATTGCGCGCATCAGTCCCACATAACCGTCAGTTCCCAAGAAGCCTGCCTTTTTTTCTGCAGCCTTGTTGGGTCTGTGGATCTTGACTCGATATAGACTGTTTAAGACTACACTCCCTTGTCAGTTATCTAAACATTTTAAGAAGTCTGACAACACCAGGTTAAAGTCCAACAGGTTTGTTTCAAACACGAGCTTTCGGAGCCCTGCTCCTTCCTCAGGTGATCTAAACATTGTTAGTTTTGTGTTGGCCCTTCAGCCTCCGTCGAGGCCTTCCATGTTCAGTGGGCACCGCAGGGACCAGGGCGTCATATCGACCCTCCGAACATTTTGATTCATAGAACAGTTCAGCACAGAACAGGCCCTTCGGCCCTCGATGTTGTGCCGAGCAATGATCACCCTACTCAAACCCACGTATCCACCCTATACCAGTAACCCAACAACCCCCCCCCCCCCCCCCCCCCCCCCCCTTAACCTTACTTTTTTAGGACACTACGGGCAATTTATCACGGCCAATCCACCTAACCCGCACATCTTTGGACTGTGGGAGGAAACCCACACACACACGGGAAGGACGTGCAGACTCCGCACAGACAGTGACCCAGCCGGGAACCGAACCTGGGACACTGGAGCTGTGAAGCATTTATGCTAACCACCATGCTACCGTGCTGCCCCTCGATGCTCGATGCTTCAAGTTTCATTTGTGATTTGTTTAACAGTTTAAGCGGCTGCCCCTTT
Organism: Scyliorhinus canicula; assembly: GCF_902713615.1. Lineage (NCBI taxonomy): Eukaryota > Metazoa > Chordata > Chondrichthyes > Carcharhiniformes > Scyliorhinidae > Scyliorhinus > Scyliorhinus canicula. The sequence goes on from NC_052174.1 coordinate 10,728,968, forward strand.
AATGTGTCCCTTAATTTGTGTGACTTATTTTAATTAGTTAATTGATTTGCCACAATAGGCTAAACAAAAATGCAGTTAAGGCCACAATCATGCCCACTTAGCTCAGACGGTTCGAGCGTGATGGTAATAAGTATGTACGGGTTCTATCCTTGCACCAATGACAGTAACGTGTGCGAATCACCCAAGTGTGTGGGTGTAAATAAATCGGAGACAGAAACATAGAAAACAGGTGGAGATGTAGGGCATTTGGCCCTTCGAGCCTGCACCTCCATTCAATACGATGGCTGATCATGCAAATTCAGTACCCCACTCCCGCTCCATAACCCTTGATCCCTTTAGCCGCAAGGGCCACGTCCAGCTCCCTCTTGAATGTATCCAACTGTTCCCAACAGCTTTCTGTGGTAGGGAATTCCACAACTCTGAGAATTCTTCCTCATCTCCGTCCTGAATGGCTTACCCCTTCTTCTTAGGCTGTAACCCCGAGTTCTAGACGTCGCCAACATCAGGAACATTCTTCCCTCATCTAGCCTGTCCAGTCCCATCAGGATTTTACACGTTTCTATGAGATCCCCTCTCATTCTTCTAAACTCCAATGCGTACAAGCCCAGTCGATCCAGTCTTTCTTCGTATGTCAGTCCTGCCATCCCAGGAATTAAGTCTGGTGAACCTTCGCTGAACATCCCTCAATAGCAAGAATGTCTTTCCTCAAACTAGGAGACCATAACTGCGCACAATACTCGAGGTGTGGCCTCACCAAGGCCCTGTATAACTAAAGCGCGACATCCCTACTCCGAGACTGAAATCCTCTCGCTACGAAGACCAGGATCTTGTCAAGGGCCTATTCTGCTTCCAATTCTTGGGTTTGACCTGCCCCTCCCACTTTCAGATTGTGTACAGAGCACAGGACTGACACACACACAAGTTTACAATACCTCATAAAAGGGGGGGGGGGGGGGGGGAAGGGTATTTTGCCCCCAGTGACTTCAAACTCTCCACCTTTGGAGACAGGAAGCCGGGGGTTAAACCACCGGACAAGACAGTATGACAAATGAGCAACCAGTGAGATCAAGGAGGCCACCGTTCCGGAACTGACCTCCTCTGTTTTGGGTTGGGGGAGAGACTAGTCTTCCAGCCCACCCACCTCTGCCATCCCCAATCCCAAAGGATCGAACATAAAACCATTTCAGTGCAGGCCGAGCCACTCGCTTGAGGGTTCAGGGGTCAAAGGTTAGGCTGTGAGCGAGGCTGATAGCTCACACTCTCCTCCACCGCCCCACTCACGACGAGAGGCAACCCCTCCGCTGCAACTCATCTTTCTGATGTACAACGCAATCCAAGACATGTGAGACACGGGGGGGACGACATTACCAAGGGAGACAGAATTACCTAGAAAACGAGGCAATATTTAATTTATATCATTCATTCAAGGGATGTGGGCATTGCTGGCTAGGCCAGCATTAATTGCCCATCACTTAATTACCTCGTTGAGGGGGGCAGATGGGAGTCAACCGTACATTGGCTGTGCGGGCCTGGAGTAACATGGAGGCCGGAATGGGTGAGGGCGGCAGGTTTCCTTCCCTCTAAAGGGGGCATGAACGAACCAGATGGGTTTTTGTGACAATTGCCTATGGTTTTGTGGTCATCGTTGGAGGGTACCCACCTGGAAAACTACTTGCATGGCTTGACAACTGGGAGGAGGTTTGGGCGTGAGAGAACGTCTGAGAGCATGCCAACAACTCCAGAAAACTCTCAGCTCCTGTCCAGAGTTCTTTGCGATGATCACTTTTGAACCGGCTGGTGTGTATTCCTTTTAAGCCTTTCATGGAATGCGGCGAGGGGAACGTGACAGGGACACGAATATTTGCCGACTAAAGAATCAATAGCGGCAAAAATTTGAAGCATCACTAATCCCATCAGCCTTAAACCGTCCAGGTAAATAAAGGCCATTTTGCCACATCTATCGATCTGCTGGCAGCCCTCCTGTTCGGGGGATGACAAACTCTCCTTTAGATCTGAAGCGAGCCCTCACCAATCAAGTGGCCGCGTGAACGGGAGTGTCCTCGGGAGCAGGAAGCGCCAGTCCTGCGCCGGAGGGAGACACGCACTGCCGAGCAGAGTCAACCCAAGTTCAGGATTAGCCTCGCCATTATTTATTTATTGCGTACACAAGTCTCGGGTTCTGCAATTGCGTCGCGGTTTTATTTGCTTTTTATATATAAAAACATAGAAAATACACATGCGGAGACAGAAAGGAAACACTCTGGGAGCTCGCTCACCCTCAGGCCCCGGCCCATTCAGCCAGGCAACCTCTAGGGTGGTTGTAAATAAAACCAGCCATGTTGGCTGACCCCCCCCCCCCCCCCCCCAACAAAGTGAGCGTAGCACCAATGGAGTCCTGGCTACCGCACTCACTCCATGACTAAGTGTGCTCTGTGCTGTGGTTCAACCCATTCCGGTACCCCCTCCCCCCCCCCCCCCCCCCCCCCCCAACACCAGCGGAATTGGCCAATGCTGTTGGCTCTTCGGCCGTCTCCACCCCGACGGGGTAACGTGTTCAGCTGCTGGTGCTCGGCTCCTCTGCTGCTCCTGCCATCTCCTGCACCTCCATCTTCTCCTCCTCATCGGGCGGGCAGTCCACAAAGTCCGCTAACATGGCCACCGTCGGGTCGTCTTGGCCCTGAGGATGAGGGATGGGGGGGGGGGGGGGGGGAAGAAAGAGAGAAAAATGCCAATGACCGAATGAAGCAGTCTTGAGAGCCCGTCTCGCTCAGGTACAGGGCCTATCGAGCAGTCTATAACCGACCCAGGAACGTGCTTGACGCGACAGAAAAGCCACCCTGAATAGGGGCTGGTTTAGCTCACAAGGCTAAATCGCTGGCTTATAAAGCAGACCAAGCAGGCCAGCAGCGCGGTTCGATTCCCGTACCAGCCTCCCCGGACAGGCGCCGGAATGTGGCGACTAGGGGCTTTTCACAGTAACTTCATTGAAGCCTACTCGTGACAATAAGCCATTTTCATTTTTCATTTCATTTTCAATACAGTAAACGTGCTTGATGAGGCCCTTTGGCCCATTATGCCGGTCCCGGCCCACACTTGAGACTTGCTAACTTTCATTGCCTCTCCGATCATTCCAGGTGGCACCCGCAAGTTAACCAACATGCCCTTCCCTTTAATATAGTAAGCGCCAACAAACTCCGAAATTATATATGGAACAAAAGGAAATCCATTGTTCTGAACATTTTGAATTTTTAGCGTTTTAAGTTGTAAGAATATTACTTAGAGTTTGGAATTTAAGGTAAAGGGGGAAAAGAAAACAAGTTTGAGATTAAAATGATTGCAGTTCAAAGGGTGTGTCTATTTAACGAAGGTCAAAGTTAAAAGTGGGGAAAGATGAACAATGGGCAGCCCCTTTCCTTTATCGAGACGAGATGCCTCGCTTTCTTCAAAAGGAATTTAAATTATTTGCGTAATTCCCCAGATCCAAGGAAGGTCGGGAAGTAGCTATTAAGTCCTTAAAGTATCCATATACTTTTCAAATTAGAGGTCAGGTTTGGGAAGGTGAAGTTAATTAAATCTCAGCCGTGGCATCATTTTCATTCAAAGGGGGTTGGTGGTGGGGGGGGGGGGGGGGAAGGTGTCGCTGCCCAGTTGAATGCTAGTGGGAGGATCTCAAGGCACCTCTTAACTCAGCACAGCAGGAAAGCTGAGAAAAATCGAAGTGAATTTCTGAGATCTGTGGCACACCTTGGTGAAGGAACCCTCAAGATTCTAGAATGTACAAAGGGAACTCTTGGATGAAAATAACGGTCAAACTGGGAGTGAAAATCCTGCAGAGATTTTTAGGCTTCAAAAAAAAAGTTGACACTAAAAAATAGTGTGTTAAGTTAGTGGTTAACCCATTGCACAGTAAAGATTTTTGTTTAAAACTCTGGCATAATTCACTGAAGTTAATAACTAGGGATTCAAAATTCCCTCGGCTGCAATTATGCAGCAGGGCTAAACATGAGGTCTACTCTGATCCAGACTTTGCAAAAGACTACTTTGACTCCCTCAAAGTAACATCTTTTGTTTGCTCAAACTGGGGTTAGTTCTTCACTGGCAAGACCGTGGCTGGTTGCCCATCCCTAACTGCCCACAAGTTGGCGGACTCATTGCAAGATCGGGGTGACCTGCTGCACAAAGATGGGTTGCTTCCAGACTTCCTCTACACGCTCAGTTTGCGGACACCTTGCCACTGATTTCGTCGCCTGCCACCATTCACTACTCATCCACTTTTGGCAGCTCCGACAGTCACTCTGCCCCCACAATTGGGACTCACTGGTTACAAAGTGTTTGCGAACACCTGGCCGATGCGATCGGATGCCATTCGTATGCACCGTTCTTTCTGCCCCCCTCCCCAAATCCCCTCTGCTCCAGTAAATACAGCCCCGGCTTATTTCTTCTTTGCGTAAAGTTGCCGTCATGTCCTTTCCTCCCCTTGGGGAGGGGGGGGGGGGGAGGGGGGGGGGGGGGGGTATCTGTGGCGATCGGCTTTGTTTGATGACAACAAGGCAGTTGCGAGCAGCCCTAGAATCACAGAATCCCAACGGTGTAGGAGACGGCCATTCGGCCCCTCAAGTCTGCACCGACCCTCCGAAGGAACACCCTATCTGGACCCACTCCCCTGACTATCCCCGTAACCCCAACTAACCTTTTGGACACTAAGGGCAATTTATTGAGGCCAATCCGACCTAACCTGCACATCTTTGGAGTGTGGGAGGAAACCGGAGCACCCGGAGGGAACCCACGCAGACACGGGGGAGAGGGTGCAGACTCCGCACAGACAGGCACCCCCAAAGTTGGGACCCTGGCGCTGTGAGGCAGCAGTGCGAACCGCTGTGCCGCCATGCCGCAACCTGCCGCCCCTCCTAAATGCTCTTGGGTAACGAAGAAGGGCTTCACATCAAGGTGGGCTGTGAGCGAGGCCTTTCCTGGCTCTCACGAACTACCTGCCGTTAAGAATTCCTGCCAGATTCCCTTCCCCCCCCCAACCCGTTCAGCACATGAAGGTAGTGCAGTGGTTCTCTTAACACACTGATTGCTGAATACATCTTCAAACATTACGCCAAGGTATGGACATCTTACCTTGGCCTCATCGGTTTTTGCAGTGGGCGTCTCCTCCTCGTCCGGTTGGTCGGCTGTGCTTTCCTCCGCCATCATCTGACCGGCGTCTGTGACTTTAGTCGTGCTTCCGTTCTTCGCTTTCTCATCTGGATCCTCCGTGCTTCCTTTATCTGAAGCAGCAGCCTCTTCCAGCAACCCTTCCGATGCCGTAACATCCGCTTTGTCCCCGTCCGATGCTGCTTTCGGCGTCTCCGGGCAAGCCTCCCCTTCCTGCCGCGGCTCTTCCCGCGGTGCCGCTTCCTCCACGGGTTCCTCCAGTGGCCCGGCCGCCGCCTGGGCCTCTGTGACGGCGGGCTGCTCCGCCGCCTCCGTCTTTTCCACCTCCGCTTTCACCTCGCTGGATTGCTCCTCCTGCCGGACGTCCGGGGGCTCCTCCAGCGCCCCCTCGTCCTGCTGCAGCACAGCTCCCTCCCCCTCGTCGTCCTCCTGGGCACTCGGAGGGGCTTGCTGCGCACTGTATGCCCCCGAGCTCGCTTCGACTGGATCCTCGTCCGCTGCTGGCACAGCAACGGGCACGACCTCGCCGATTTCTTGAATCTGCACCGTCAACTCTGGGGGAAGCTCGTCCTCCTCGGACATCCCCTCTTGTCCGTATATCTCGTCTTCCTCATCCTCCTCCAGTTCGTCGATCTCCTTGTAATCCATCTCATCTTCATCCTCCTCTTCCTCCTCCTCCTCGTCCTCCATTTCCCCTTCTTCAAAGTCCTCCTCATCCTCGTAGTCCTCCTCCTCGTCATCGTAATAGTCGTCCTCGTCCTCAGGATATTCCTCCCCTTCTTCATCCTCGCTGCTGTTGATGTTGATGACCGTCAGCTCTTCGTCCCCCTCCTGAGATTCCAGCTTCGGCTCTTCGACGGCCGCAAGTTGGGCTGCGGGTTGTGCTGGAGGTGGAGCCGGAGCCGGAGCCTGATCGGGGACTGCGCTCGGCGCCTGGCTTTGAGGGGGCGAAGTGACCACCACCTTCTCGATCTCTTCCACCTCCTCTTTCTTGGCCTCAGGGGTGCCCCCGCGCTCGGGCAGGAGCCCCTCCGGGACGATCATGACGCTGTCGTCCGAGTCACTCTCGAGGGAGATCTCAACATCAGACTCCTCCTCCTTGTCGTAACGCACAAAGACCGGGCGGTGGCCGCCGTTCCCGAACAGGGCGTCGTCGTCCTGCTGAGTGGCTACCTCAGTCTCCATTTCCCCCTCGGGGGCGTGGTTTTCCGCCGATCCAGCTGCCGCCAGCGGTAAGGGGAAGCGGCCGGGAGTCGGCAGGCCGGCAAAGCGCCCCTGCGAGGTCAGGCCCGCCAGGGGGTCAGACTGTGGCCGGGCAGGAGGGGCAGGCAGGTGGAAGGTGGGCACCTGAGGTTGCCTGCCGGGTGCCTGCAAGTCGGGCACCGACGGTTTGAAAGCTGCGGCGATCAGGCTGGCGGTGTTAAGGGGCAATTGAAGAGACGGAACCCGCGGGTGGATCAAGCAGTTGCAGATGACTAACGCTTCTGAGCAAAAAGCCGAGACCTGCAAGGCAAACATGATGCAAGTTCATTAGTGACCTTAAACGTCCAGGTTTCCACGCCTTACTTAACCTAACTTGACTCATTAGAGTTTAGACGAATGAGAGGTGGTCTTATTGAAAGCTGTAAGAGGGTGGGGTAGGTGCTGGGAGGATGGGAGGGAAATCTGGAACCGGGAGTGCCAGCTTCAAAATAGGGGGAACGAGGACGCACGTCCTCCGAGGGTTGTCTTCCCCAGAGAGTAGTGGAGCCTGAGCGAGATTAGATATATTCAGGGCTACAGGTGGCACAGTGGTTAGCACTGCTGCCTCATGACGATGAAGACCCGGGTTTGATTCTGACCCCCTGTCCGTGTGGAGTTTGCACATTCTCCTCGTGTCAGCGTGGGCCTCACCCCCCCACAACCCAAAAAGATGTGCAGGGTCGGTGGATTGGTTCATGCTAAATTGCCCCTTAATTGGAAAAAATTAATTGGGTCTTCAAATTTAAAAAAAAAAGATATATTCGAGGCTGCGTTGGACAGATTTGTGACCGCCAAGAAGGGGGGTCAAGGTGGGGGTGGACTTAAGGCCCACAATCAGATCTTACTGACTGGCGGAGCAGGTTCGAGGGGGTCAAATGATCCCCTCCTGCTCCTATTTCTTATTCCCCAATATAATTGGCCGTGTCCTGTGGGACTGCGCATAGGGAGTGGAGAGGGGTTACTTTAAACCCTTGATGGAACACATCTAACATGCTCAACAGTTCTGGTCTTCATTGTATAAAAAGGGCACAAAAAAAATCTGTACTGGATTGATATTAAAACCCAAGAGATCAAACCCGTCAGGAATGATTGAAATGGTTGTGACGGGCGCTCTGCTAGAGACCTTCAATATGACTGAAGGGTTCGATGGGGGATATACGGAGATGTTTGCGCTCGTTGGGGACTCCAGAACTTGGCGCCCGTTAAGATTCTTTGCTCAAGAGTGCGGTGAGAGCTTGGCACAAGGAGAGGCTTAGTTAGCTTTCCCCCCCCACCAAAAATATCATTCATTCACAAGGATGGGGGTGCCACAGGCAAAGCCAGTATTTGCTGCCCATCCCAAATCGCCCTAGAGGAGGCGCTGGAGAGCCACTGCCTCGAACGTAACCAAGCGGCTCACTGGGCCATTTCAGAGCGGACCACATTGCTGTGCGTGGTTTGGAGTCACGTGTAGGCCAGACGGGGTAAGGCGGGGAGATTTCCTTCCCTGAAGTGCTAGACGGTTCTCGTAAAGGTGAAACCATCACAATAATGCCACAGTGTCGCCTTTACCATTGCTGAGATCAGTTTCATCCCAGATTTATTTAATGAATCGAATTTAAATCCCCATCCCCCTCCCCTCTCAAGTTGCTGGGCCATTTTCCCACGGCTTGGAGTAACTATTCCAGAAACGTAACCACTTTTCTACTCTCCATGGGGAGGAGTAGGCCATTCAGCCCCTCTAGGTTGCTCTGCCATTCAGCTCCATCGCAGCCGATCTTCCGCCCCGCGCTATCCCCTCTATCCTTCCATGTCCGTTGGCATCTCAAAACCCCCATCGACCGTCTTCAACGTGCACCGTCTTGAAGGTGCTCGATGACTTTGAGCTTCCGCAGGGGTAGAGGATTCCAAAGACTCATTGGCCTCCGAGCGAAGAGATTCCACCTCATCACCGTCCAAAATGAACTGCCCCTTTCCCCAAGGCTGTCTCCCCCCCCGCGCCCCCGTTTCTAGACCGCCACAGTTGGGGATACCCCAGCATTTAAGGGGAAGCCAGATAGGCACGAGGAGAAATGGTGGCGTAGTGGTATTGTCATTAGCGTAGTCATCCAGATACCCGGGGTAATGCCCTGGGGGACTGAGATTCCACCCTGGCAGATGGTGAATTATGAATTCAATAAAAATCTGGAAATAAAAGTGTGATTAACGGCGGGCACATTGACGGTCACAAAACCCAACGGGCTCACTAAGGGCAGCTTCGGGAAGGAAGTCCTTACCAGAGTCTGGCTGACATGTGACTCCAGGCCTGCAGCAATGTGGTTGACTCTCAAATGTCCTGTAGGAAGGCCCTCAGTTCAAGGGTCATTAGGGGCGGGTAATTAGTGCTGGCCCAGTCAATGGTGCCCACAAAACAATTTTTAAAAAATAGTTTACAGGTACGATTGAGCATAGTTCCCAAACGGAATTGAGACAGACTTAATTAGGTCCCTGCTTTATGGGATTGCTCCGCATTTAAATTTACACGCTACAAGTTGGCTAAGCAGTTTGTGCTCTTCGACAGGACAGTGCTGTGCAGCTGCAGCACCACTTCCGGCAAGAAGGTGCAACTGCAGCGTGACGTTTACATAGTCTTATTATATGTACGGACAAGGGTCATTATAAATGGGAAAATGTGGAGCAGTGAAGCGTGCGGGGATCTGGCAGCTGTTTCCTTGTGTTACCTCGGTGTCTCCATCGTTCTGACCCCGGCTGAATATTCTGACGGCGCAATGCAGCGGCGGCGGCCATTTTGAATTGGGAACTAGCAACAGGAAGAGCAGGAGGCGGTAGAGTTCCCTCCGGCAGTCCGCGCGGAGGTAGGGGCTCGCCTTGCCCACGCCCTGCTGCAGACGGATCAGGAGGGGCAGCACCAGCTCATGGAGCTTCTGCAGGGAGAGAGAGAGAGAGAAAAAGAGGTCAGCAACAAGGCGACGGCTCCTCAGTACAACAAGACGGCAGGCTGGTCTAACGCAGAGGCCTGCAGGAGATTCGTTCCCATGTATTTATTTGATGCCCCTCCTATTCAATCTGCTTCCACTATCTTTCCAGATCGGGGTAATTCGCGGCATGAAAGAAATTCTCAACTCTGCGCTCTCCCTGCCCCCTCTGGTCACTGACTCTCCAGCCAAGAGAATGTTTCTCGCCGTTAATTCACTCCGAACGGTTTTCTTGCAATGACACAGGTTGCTGAGAAACTATTACTGATACTAAATTGCACTCATTTTTCAGTACAGAATTATAACAGCTCCCGCCAACAGCCCCCCCCCCCCCACCCCACTGCCAACATCCCTTTTGGCTCCCACACCCCGCCAACACGCCCCCCCTGCGCCCCCAGGACATTCCTCCCCCCCCCCCCCCCCCCCCCCGGCCTCCTCGCCATCATCATACGTGCCCCACCCCAGCCAACATCCCCCCTGGCTCCAAACCCCCCTGGACCCCCGGCAACACCCCCCACCCTCCGCCAACACCCCCCCCACCCTCCGCCAACAACCCCCCAACTCCCACCAACACACCCCAGCCCCTCCCGCCAAAAGTGCAGCCCAGATCTGCGCCAACACTCGCCAAGGCAGCGGGTCACTTAAACGGCCAGATTTCAGGCCCCCTTCGCGACAGGTCCGAACAGCTGGGTGGATCGTGTTGTGCGCCAGCCCAGCTGCCGCGTTCACCTGCAGAAGTGTCCGACAGGGAAAGAGACCACTCGGCCCAACCTTTCCGCACCAGCTGACTGGCGGCCGTCATCCGAATCCCAGCTCTTGGGTCTGTGAGCCCTGTAAAGTGGCAACACTTCCAGGTGCACATCAAAGTGTTCTTTCAACGCGAGAGTTTCCGCCTCTACCACCCCCTCGGGCAGCGAGTGCCAGATCTCCCGCCAACCCCCTTTAAACCTCTCGCCTTCTTATCCTGAATCTATACCCCTGGTTCTGGGCTCCTCAAAGGTACATGGTATTTAATTATCAATGAAGTCCTTTAGGTTATCCCGAGTTGGAGTAAATGTGCGTTATAAATGATGCATTATTGTTAGACCACAAGTGACAGCCTGTGAACCATTATCAGAACGGAAGCCAAGCTGACTTTGTACATGACCCCTGGAGTAAGCCACACTCACCTTATGCGTTTCCTCCTTCACCAAGCTTCCACAGGACAGGATCACATGGCTGCAGACTGTGGGGGTGGGTGGGGAGAACATAAAACAAACAAAAATATCAAAGCAGAGAATTAGGGACTCCCATCTTCCAGTGACGGAGCCAAGAGGTGGGTGGAGCGCGGGAGAGGAGAGCGAAGCGGGTCTGCATCAGACTGGCGGGAGAGCTCGGTGCGAGTGCGCGCTCAGAGGCCGCAGCCCCCCTGGGGGTCATGGGGTGGGGGATGGGAGGGCGGCTTCACCATGCGGGAGGCGAATGAGCCCTAGCGGATTGGAGGAACACGGGAGGCTCCAGAAGGACCTCCGACACCCAGAGAGTGGCGAGAACGTGGAACCTGCCGCCACAGCGAGCGATCGAGGCAAATCGTGCTGGGAGACGGAAACCGAGAGATGAAGAAAGATGCAGGAGGTTAGGTAGATCAGCTCTCCAGGGTAGGAAATTCGAAAGCTCCGTCATCCTCTGTTGAGTGAAGAAATCCCTCCTCAACTCGGTCCCCAAATGGACTGCCCCTGATTCTGAGACAGTATCCCCCGGTTTCCGACTGTTGAGATGGGGGGGGGGGCGGCGAGAAGGGAGCAGCGGCCCGACGGGAGGAGCAGTGAGAAGGACGTTACGCGTGCGAGGTACCTTTCAATGCCGCCAGGGAGACGTCGCTGTTGGCGGTAACGTCCTGCTTCTTGTGGCCTGACATCGCCGAAGCGTCATTCAGGTCCATCAGCTTCTGCTTCTTATTGCTGTGCTTGCTGTAACTGAGGGGCTGGGCCCCATCCCCTGCTGGCTTACCCGCTCGCAGCTGTGTGGGCAAAGGACAAAACCCACCGTCAGGAGCTGGCTCATTCTCCCCCCTCCCACCCCCTCCGGCTGCCCCACCAGCCATCAATATGAGCCTAGTTGTGTGAGAGGCGGCTGAGGGGTGGGGATTTTGCAAGCGGATAGCATGTGGGTCCATTATGGACTTTCTCAGACTGTCAGGAATTTTTGGACAGAATGTTAGCCTCCTGGCGAGCCACGCACCTTGTCCCCCCCCCGCTTCCTTACCTTCGTCGTGTCCGCCACCGGAGTGATGTCAGCGATCATGTTGGCCAGTAGGATGTCAGAATGGTGGAATGACCCTTGCAGGACTCCAGACGAAGCCCCACAGACCTTCACCCACGTGGCCAGGACCTCGTAGACCTTGACTCGCACGGAGCTGCAAACACAACGGTTGTCATTTCAGTTACTGTTTTGGTCCAAGGTGCTCACGGGATGGACGGTGGGCGTCGCTGACAAAGGCACTCATCACCCCTCCCGTGTTGCCCTGGTAGTGTCTTCTTGAAGCGTTGGCAGTGGGTCGGTGCACTGAGAGCGGAAGCAGGTCACCTCAGGGGGCGGCTGAGGTTCAACCATGTCAGGAGATCGATGGGAGTCACCATAATACGGAGAGGCCCTTCAGCCCATCAGGTCAGCTCCGCTATTCAATGATTCATGACTGATCTGAAGTAATCCTCAACTCCACTTTCCCGCCTTAACCATCGATCCTCTCACTGACTAACAATCTATCTCTGCCTTGAACATACTTAGCGACGCAGCCTCTACAGCTCTCTGCGGTAAAGAATTCCACAGATTCACTCCCCTCTGAGAAGAAAAAATTCCTCCTCATCTCTGTCTGAAACTCTGAGATTCTGCCCTCTGGTCCCAGACTCTCCCACACGGGGAAACAACCTCTCAGCATCGACCCTGTCAAACCCCCTGAGAATCCGAGATGTCTCAATAAGGCCGCCTCTCATTCTTCTCAACTCCCAATGAGGACAGGCCCGACCTACTCAACCTCTCCTCATGGGAAAACCCCTCCCTACCCGGGATCAACCCAGTGAACCTTCTCTGGACGGCCTCCAATGCCGGTATATCCTTCCTTAGATAAGGGGACCAGAACTGTTCGCAGTATCCCAGGTGTGGCCTAAGTAATGTCTTATACAGTTTTAGCGAGACTTCCCTATTTTTATATCCATTCCCTTTGAATTAAAGGCAAACATTCAATTTGCCGTCCCTATTACCTGCTGAACATGCGTGCTAGCTTTTAGTGATTTATATACAAGAACCCCCAGATCCCTCTGTGCTGGAGCTTTCTGCAACCTCTCTCCATTAAGATAATGATGTGGAGATGCCGGCGTTGGACTGGGGTGGGCCCAGTAGGAAGGCCGACAACACCAGGTTAAAGTTCAACAGGTTTATTTGGATCACGAGCTTTCGGAGCACAGACTTTAACCTGGTGTTGTAAGACATTTAATATTCAGCTCCTTTATTCTTCCTACCAAAGTGCATAGTTTCATTTTCCTCCATTATACTCCATCTGCCAAGTTTTTGCCCACTCACCTAACTTGTCTCTATCCCTCTGTAGACTCTGTGTCATCCTTACCACTTGCCTTCCCACATATCTTTGCATCATCTGCAAAACTTGGCAACAGCGCATTCACTTCCCTCGTCCAAGTCACGGGGTTGAGCGGGTTGGGCCTATACCCATTGGCGTTTATGAGAATGAGCGCTGATCTTATTGAGACATGCAAGATTCGGAGGGGGCTTTGAGAGGGCAACTTGAGGAGAGAACGCGCCCTCTGGCGGGGGAAACTGGAACTCACTGGACACCAGTTCAAAATAAGGGGTCTCCCTTTCAAGACGGGAGATGAGCAAGGATTGCCTCCCTCAGAGGGCCGTTAGCATTTAGAATCGTCTTGCCCAGGGAGCGGTGCACCATTGAATATATTCAAGGCCGAGTTAGACAGATTCCTGATTGACGAGGGAGTTGTGATAGGAAGGGAGGTGGAATTAAGATCTCATGAAGAGAGTTTGGGCAAACTGGGCCTGTATTCTTCAGAGTTTGCGGCATAAGGGGCAATCTCATGGAATGCTACAAAGTATTTACATTAAAACAGAGCATTCAACTTTGGTTGGGGAGTCCAGAACCAGAGCCAAAATAAGGGGAAGCCTCTTCAGACCGAGATGAGGGGAAATTCTGTTCACCAGAGGGTGGTGAATCTTTAGAATTCTCTATCCCAGAGGGCAGTGGAAGCTCATGGAGTGTGTTTAAAGCAGAGATCGATAGATTTGTGATTAACAATGATGTAAAAGGCTATGGGGATAGTGGGTGTGCGTCCAATCAGCCTTGGTCGTATTGAATGGAGGATCAGGCTCGATGGGCTGAATGGCCTCCTCCTGTTCCTGAGGTCCAACAGCCCCCAGTGAAACTTAACCCATCAAAATGCTTGCATCACCATCAACTCTCCTACACTCTGAAGGAGACTCGCCCTCCATCTGATGTGAGGCTTTGGGTGGCAAAAAAAAAAACCTGGCCCAGCCCAGTGACACCCACATCCCCAAGAAAGATATTAAAAAACGTCCACAAGGCAATGTTTGCCTTGCTCACTTGCAAACTGCTGAGGAGTGGGCGTACCTCCAACAACTTGCATTTACCTGGCACCTTTAGAAGTGGCGCTTCAACAGGAGCATTTAAGCGTGGCTCCAAGCCGCATCAGGGCAAAAAAGCTTGGTCAAGTGAACCTGGCTTCCGGGGCCGTTTTAAGTTTGATCAGAGGGGTTTAGGGAGGAACTTCCAGAGAATTTCCCCCCAGTCGATCGAAAAGCGGGGAAGGCGGAAAGAAGGGCAAAAAAAAGGGCTAGATCGTGAGGGCGGCGGGGCGAGAGAGATTAATGTAAAGGTCCCACCGTTTGCCAGCCTTCACCCCCATGAAACCTCGGCAACGGCAAAATCGCGAGCGGACGTTGGAAATCCATTAAGACAGGTTCCATCCTAAAACTTTAAAGGTGGAAAACATAGGGGCAGCAGGGTAGCATGGTGGTTAGCATAAATGCTTCACAGCTCCAGGGTCCCAGGTTCGATTCCCGGCTGTGTCACTGTCTGTGCGGAGTCTGCACGTCCTCCCCGTGTGTGTGCGTGGGTTTCCTCCGGGTGCTCCGGTTTCCTCCCACAGTCCAAAGATGTGCGGGTTAGGTGGATTGGCCATGCTAAATTGCCCGTAGTGTCCTAATAAAAGTAAGGTTAAGGGGGGGGGTTGTTGGGGTACGGGTATAGGGTGGATACGTGGGTTTGAGTAGGGTGATCATGGCTCGGCACAACATTGAGGGCCGAAGGGCCTGTTCTGTGCTGTACTGTTCTATGATCTATTCTATGATCGCCGATGGTTTTGATGCGTTTGAACAGAAAGTCATCGGTGGGATTGTGGAGGAAAACAAGAGAATCTTAAAATTTGTCGCTTACGGAGCTGTACTCGAGACTGGAAGTGAAGCAGGATCAGGGATTAAACACGTCAACAAGCAGCACCCCACGTGGAAATAAGGGCTGATGGCGCACACTGGCACCTTCCTGCTCAAAACTTTCAGTTTGCCATTTCCCAAAGCTGGCTCACGTTTTTAACGTTTAAATCCCGGGATAAGTGAACATTCGGGGAACGCAATGGATGACCTGGTGTACAGGGGCTAAGTGAACCAGCCAACGAGGGAGTCACGAACGGGAGACCTCCGCGCTTCCCCACTCCCCTCCCTCTGCCCGTCTCGGCACTGCTACACAACACCCCCAAACCCGAATGAGAACTTTGCACGATCTGACCTGTAGGCTTTCTCCTGTCCGGGTACGGCTCCGTCGCGGGGCGTGCCCCACGCGGTAAGGAGCTGGGGGAAGAGCCTGCAGATGATGTCCGCGAAGCGCAGAAGATGCTTCCTGCACCTGTGGACCCAAGACAACCAACGTCACAACCCGGGGCATCAGTTTTCAACCGCCACTCAACACGTAGGGGGGAGACAGGCGGGAGGGGAGGGGAGGGGGGAGACAGGCGGGAGGGGAGGGGAGGGGAGGGGAGGGGAGGGGGAGGG
>NC_052174.1:11090078-11140109 GCF_902713615.1 Scyliorhinus canicula
TTTTCCAATTTTCGGTAAGTTTCCCTTTAAGTGGACGCATCCAAAATGTTCTGACATCATGTAATTTGTGATATGATGCGCAATCTTTGATCTTTTGATCTTTGATTGCGCATGCAATATTGGGGGCTGGTTTAGCTCACTCGGCTAAATCGCTGGCTTTTAAAGCAGACCAAGCAGGCCAGCAGCACGGTTCGATTCCCGTCCCAGCCTCCCCGAACAGGCGCCGGAATGTGGCGACTAGGGGCTTTTCACAGTAACTTCATTGAAGCCTACTCGTGACAATAAGCGACTTTCATTTCATTTCATTTTTCATTTCATATCACCCTTGGTGGTAATATGTAGTTGTTCTTTGCCTTTTGATCCAGAATGGTCCGTTGAGTTGATGACAAAGAAACCGCCAATCATTAGATTGAGACAAAACTAATTTATTGGATAATGATTAATTAAATGAAGTTCGCGCACACTACAGAGCTATAGTTAATAATAAATTAATATTGAAGCTGTCTAGCAGTAATCAATAGTCTAGTAGTCACTAGGGGCTGATTTAGCTCACTGGGCTAAATCGCTGGCATTTAAAACAGACCAAGCGGGCCAGCAGCACGGTTCGATTCCCGTATCACAGGCGTCGGAATGTGGCGACTAGGGGCTTTTCACAGTAACTTCATTAAAGCCTACTCGTGACAATAAGTGATTTTCATTTCATTTTTTCATTTCACTAATAATATCCTCGTGTTAACTCGCTCTAATCTAATCTACTCCTCGTGTTGTTCTCAGGTTTATCCCTTTGCTAACTACCCAGCATTCCCTGAGGTCTGATCTCTATACAGAGAAGTGGTGGTGCCCTCTAGTGTTTGAATTACACAGAGATGTAATAATTAACCCTTCACTAACCTGACTATACACATATCATTACAGGCCCCATCACTGATCCCCACGAGACCCCACTGGCCACGGGCTTCCAGTCAGATAAACACCCCTGGACCATCACACTCTGCTTCCTCCCACTCAGCCCATTCTGGATCCAATTTGCCAAATTTCCTTGGATGCCGTGGGCTCTAACCTTCGCTAACAGTCTCCCATGTGGCACCTTTTCAAAAGCCTTGCTGAAGTCTAAGTAGACTACGTCGAATGTATTTCCCTCATCTACACTCCTGGTCAACTCTTTGAAAAACTCAATCAAGTTGGTCAGACATGACCTCCCCTTAATAAAACCACGCTGACTGTTCGTGATTAACCCCTGCCTCTCCAAATCCAGATTAATTCTGTCTCTCAGAATTGCTTCCAATAGTTTCCCCACCACTGAGGTTGTAGATTCCTGGTTAATCCCTTCCTCCCGTCTTGAATAATGGTACCACATTGGCGATCCTCCAGTCCTCCGGCACCTCATTCAGAAGAGTCCAAGTTCGAGTATTTCTTCAAGCGATTCCTTTTGGGCTCACATGTGGGGAAAAAAGATCCATTACAAAGAGGTACTGCCAAATCCCATTGGCCGGCTGCCGGAACGGAGGATCCGGATGCTGGCGGGGGTGCGCACTCCGGAAAATGGGATGCAGAATCCCACCCACTTTCTTTTCCCATATTGTCTCCTGATGCTCGGAGAAACAAGTTGTGAAACTTATCAAATGCCAAAGAATTGTCATGTCTACATTTGAGGCCCACTTTAAGCTTGAGGCCATGGCTAAATGACCCTTCTGTCCTATCCCCCCCCTCCCCCATCATCCATTGGCCCTCCTCTCTTCTCCATCCGAACAATTTACCACCTTTTCAAAATTGGTGTGCCCCTAGATCTCTACTGCCTGAGGTTCCCGCTCAGCTGCGCTCTGCTCGTTGACTACCATTGGCTCTCGGCCTATCGATGGCCTTGTGTGCCAACTTCGTGTTGCCATGTTCAAAGGGTCAAAGGGCTCTGTGACCTCATCCCCTCGCAACCCGCACCCCCTCCCGCTGTGTCCTTCCCAGTTTCTGTCAACCCCTCCCTGTCTTACACAACTCTGCAAGGTCTGTGTGCCCCACCCCCACCTCTACGTCTGGCCTCTTGGCCACTGCTGATCGTCTTCTCAAAGCTCCGGAATTCCCTACAGTAATTAGCCTGGCTGTTGATTCCTTTAGTTCCCATTTCTTTCAATTTCTCCCTCCCATTTTTGATATTACATTAACATAGAATCATAGAATCCCTCGAGTGCAGAAGAAGGCCATTCAGCCCATCCAGTCTGCACCGATCGTCCGAAAGAGCACCCTACCCAGGCTCACTCCAACGGGCGATCCCCATAACCCCACCAAACCTGCAAATCCCTGGACACTAAGGGGCAATTTAGCACGGCCAATCCACCCAAACCTGCACACATTTGACTGTGGGAGGAAACCGGAGCACCCAGAGGAAACCCACACAGACATGGGGGAGAACGTGCAGACTCCGCACAGACATTGACCCAAGCCAGGAATCGGAACCCGGGACCCTGGCGCTGTGAGGCAGCGGTGCTAACCACTGCGCCACCGTGCCATCCCTTATACCTTTAAGTCGAGCATGAGGAGGTGAGGAACTCAAAGGTCACAGAATAGTGCACTGTGGTGTTGAAGATTTAGATTTTGAACAGAAGAACTCAGACTTTCTGGCACCCGAGAGGTCAGAGGGATTGGGTTCGATTGGTTGGCTGGTGGCCATCGGATTGGCCCAAAGACCGTATTCTGCCCGGCAACAGACAGTGATTGGCTTTCAGAGGATCCAGGAAATAGAACATGTCTGGGCACTGAGGTAAGGAGCTGTTAGTTGTTCTTTCTCTTTCTCTCTCTTTACAGAGAGTGTCTGGAGTAGGTCAGTATTTACAGAGAGTGTCTGGAGTAGGTCAGTATTTACAGAGAGTGTCTGGAGTAGGTCAGTATTTACAGAGAGTGTCTGGAGTAGGTCAGTATTTACAGAGAGTGTCTGGAGTAGGTCAGTATTTACAGAGAGTGTCTGGAGTAGGTCAGTATTTACAGAGTATCTGGAGTAGGTCAGTATTTACAGAGTGTCTGGAGTAGGTCAGTATTTACTGAGTGTCTGGAGTAGGTCAGTATTTACAGAGTGTCTGGAGTAGGTCA
The DNA here is from genome assembly GCF_902713615.1 of Scyliorhinus canicula. Lineage (NCBI taxonomy): Eukaryota > Metazoa > Chordata > Chondrichthyes > Carcharhiniformes > Scyliorhinidae > Scyliorhinus > Scyliorhinus canicula. Next base: position 11,093,157 of record NC_052174.1, read on the forward strand.
GTATTTACTGAGTGTCTGGAGTAGGTCAGTATTTACTGAGTGTCTGGAGTAGGTCAGTATTTACTGAGTGTCTGGAGTAGGTCAGTATTTACAGAGAGTGTCTGGAGTAGGTCAGTATTTACAGAGTGTCTGGAGTAGGTCAGTATTTACAGAGTGTCTGGAGTAGGTCAGTATTTACTGAGTGTCTGGAGTAGGTCAGTATTTACAGAGTGTCTGGAGTAGGTCAGTATTTACAGAGAGTGTCTGGGTTGGTCAGTATTTACTGAGTGTCTGGAGTAGGTCAGTATTTACAGAGAGTGTCTGGAGTAGGTCAGTATTAACAGAGAGTGTCTGGAGTAGGTCAGTATTTACAGAGAGTGTCTGGAGTAGGTCAGTATTTACAGAGAGTGTCTGGGTTGGTCAGTATTTACTGAGTGTCTGGAGTAGGTCAGTATTTACAGAGAGTGTCTAGAGTAGGTCAGTATTTACAGAGAGTGTCTGGAGTAGGTCAGTATTTACTGAGTGTCTGGAGTAGGTCAGTATTTACAGAGAGTGTCTGGAGTAGGTCAGTATTTACAGAGTGTCTGGAGTAGGTCAGTATTTACAGAGTGTCTGGAGTAGGTCAGTATTTACTGAGTGTCTGGAGTAGGTCAGTATTTACAGAGTGTCTGGAGTAGGTCAGTATTTACAGAGAGTGTCTGGGTTGGTCAGTATTTACTGAGTGTCTGGAGTAGGTCAGTATTTACAGAGAGTGTCTAGAGTAGGTCAGTATTTACAGAGAGTGTCTGGAGTAGGTCAGTATTTACAGAGAGTGTCTGGAGTAGGTCAGTATTTACAGAGAGTGTCTGGAGTAGGTCAGTATTTACAGAGAGTGTCTGGAGTAGGTCAGTATTTACAGAGAGTGTCTGGAGTAGGTCAGTATTTACAGAGAGTGTCTGGGTTGGTCAGTATTTACTGAGTGTCTGGAGTAGGTCAGTATTTACAGAGAGTGTCTAGAGTAGGTCAGTATTTACAGAGAGCGTCTGGAGTAGGTCAGTATTTACAGAGTGTCTGGAGTAGGTCAGTATTTACAGAGAGTGTCTAGAGTAGGTCAGTATTTACAGAGTGTCTGGAGTAGGTCAGTATTTACAGAGTGTCTGGAGTAGGTCAGTATTTACAGATTGTCTGGAGTAGGTCAGTATTTACAGAGAGTGTCTAGAGTAGGTCAGTATTTACAGAGTGTCTGGAGTAGGTCAGTATTTACAGAGAGTGTCTGGAGTAGGTCAGTATTTACAGAGAGTGTCTGGGTTGGTCAGTATTTACTGAGTGTCTGGAGTAGGTCAGTATTTACAGAGAGTGTCTGGGGTAGGTCAGTATTTACTGAGTGTCTGGAGTAGGTCAGTATTTACAGCGAGTCTCTGGAGTAGGTCAGTATTTACAGAGAGTGTCTAGAGTAGGTCAGTATTTACAGAGAGTGTCTGGAGTAGGTCAGTATTTACAGAGAGTGTCTGGAGTAGGTCAGTATTTACAGAGAGTGTCTGGAGTAGGTCAGTATTTACAGAGAGTGTCTGGAGTAGGTCAGTATTTACAGAGAGTGTCTGGAGTAGGTCAGTATTTACAGAGAGTGTCTGGAGTAGGTCAGTATTTACAGAGTGTCTGGAGTAGGTCAGAATTTACAGAGTCTGGAGTAGGTCAGTATTTACAGAGTGTCTGGAGTAGGTCAGTATTTACAGAGAGTGTCTGGGGTAGGTCAGTATTTACAGAGTGTCTGGAGTAGGTCAGTATTTACAGAGAGTGTCTGGAGTAGGTCAGTATTTACAGAGAGTGTCTGGAGTAGGTCAGTATTTACAGAGTCTGGAGTAGGTCAGTATTTACAGAGTGTCTGGAGTAGGTCAGTATTTACAGAGTGTCTGGAGTAGATCAGTATTTACAGAGAGTGTCTGGAGTAGGTCAGTATTTACAGAGAGTGTCTGGAGTAGGTCAGTATTTACAGAGAGTGTCTGGAGTAGGTCAGTATTTACAGAGAGTGTCTGGAGTAGGTCAGTATTTACAGAGAGTGTCTGGAGTAGGTCAGTATTTACAGAGAGTGTCTGGAGTAGGTCAGTATTTACTGAGTGTCTGGAGTAGGTCAGTATTTACAGAGTGTCTGGAGTAGGTCAGTATTTACAGAGAGTGTCTGGAGTAGGTCAGTATTTACAGAGAGTGTCTGGAGTAGGTCAGTATTTACAGAGAGTGTCTAGAGTAGGTCAGTATTTACAGAGTGTCTGGAGTAGGTCAGTATTTACAGAGTGTCTGGAGTAGGTCAGTATTTACAGAGAGTGTCTAGAGTAGGTCAGTATTTACAGAGCGTCTGGAGTAGGTCAGTATTTACAGAGAGTGTCTGGAGTAGGTCAGTATTTACAGAGAGTGTCTGGAGTAGGTCAATATTTACAGAGAGTGTCTGGGTTGGTCAGTATTTACTGAGTGTCTGGAGTAGGTCAGTATTTACAGAGAGTGTCTAGAGTAGGTCAGTATTTACAGAGAGTGTCTGGAGTAGGTCAGTATTTACAGAGAGTGTCTGGAGTAGGTCAGTATTTACAGAGAGTATCTGGAGTAGGTCAGTATTTACAGAGAGTGTCTGGAGTAGGTCAGTATTTACAGAGAGTATCTGGAGTAGGTCAGTATTTACAGAGAGTGTCTGGAGTAGGTCAGTATTTACAGAGAGTATCTGGAGTAGGTCAGTATTTACAGAGAGTGTCTGGAGTAGGTCAGTATTTACAGAGAGTGTCTGGAGTAGGTCAGTAGTTACAGAGTGTCTGGAGTAGGCCAGTATTTACAGAGAGTGTCTGGAGTAGGTCAGTATTTACAGAGAGTGTCTGGAGTAGGTCAGTATTTACAGAGAGTGTCTGGAGTAGGTCAGTATTTACAGAGAGTGTCTGGAGTAGGTCAGTATTTACAGAGAGTGTCTGGAGTAGGTCAGTATTTACAGAGAGTGTCTGGAGTAGGTCAGTATTTACAGAGAGTGTCTGGAGTAGGTCAGTATTTACAGATTGTCTGGAGTAGGTCAGTATTTACAGAGAGTGTCTGGAGTAGGTCAGTATTTACAGAGAGTATCTGGAGTAGGTCAGTATTTACAGAGTGTCTGGGGTAGGTCAGTATTTACAGAGAGTGTCTGGAGTAGGTCAGTATTTACAGAGAATGTCTGGAGTAGGTCAGTATTTACAGAGAGTTTCTGGAGTAGGTCAGTATTTACAGAGAGTGTCTGGAGTAGGTCAGTATTTACAGAGAATGTCTGGAGTAGGTCAGTATTTACAGAGAGTGTCTGGAGTAGGTCAGTATTTACAGAGAGTGTCTGGAGTAGGTCAGTATTTACAGAGAGTGTCTGGAGTAGGTCAGTATTTACAGAGAGTGTCTGGAGTAGGTCAGTATTTACAGAGTATCTGGAGTAGGTCAGTATTTACAGAGTGTCTGGAGTAGGTCAGTATTTACAGAGAGTGTCTGGAGTAGGTCAGTATTTACAGAGAGTATCTGGAGTAGGTCAGTATTTTCAGAGAGTGTCTGGAGTAGGTCAGTATTTACAGAGAGTGTCTGGAGTAGGTCAGTATTTACAGAGAGTGTCTGGAGTAGGTCAGTATTTACAGAGAGTGTCTAGAGTAGGTCAGTATTTACAGAGTGTCTGGAGTAGGTCAGTATTTACAGAGAGTGCCTGGAGTAGGTCAGTATTTACAGAGTGTCTGGAGTAGGTCAGTATTTACAGAGAGTGTCTGGGGTAGGTCAGTATTTACAGAGAGTGTCTGGAGTAGGTCAGTATTTACAGAGTGTCTGGAGTAGGTCAGTATTTACAGAGTGTCTGGAGTAGGTCAGTATTTACAGAGAGTATCTGGAGTAGGTCAGTATTTACAGAGTGTCTGGAGTAGGTCAGTATTTACAGAGAGTGTCTGGAGTAGGTCAGTATTTACAGAGAGTATCTGGAGTAGGTCAGTATTTTCAGAGAGTGTCTGGAGTAGGTCAGTATTTACAGAGAGTGTCTGGAGTAGGTCAGTATTTACAGAGAGTGTCTGGAGTAGGTCAGTATTTACAGAGAGTGTCTAGAGTAGGTCAGTATTTACAGAGTGTCTGGAGTAGGTCAGTATTTACAGAGTGTCTGGAGTAGGTCAGTATTTACAGAGTGTCTGGAGTAGGTCAGTATTTACAGAGAGTGTCTGGAGTAGGTCAGTATTTACAGAGTGTCTGGAGTAGGTCAGTATTTACAGAGTGTCTGGAGTAGGTCAGTATTTACAGAGAGTGCCTGGAGTAGGTCAGTATTTACAGAGTGTCTGGAGTAGGTCAGTATTTACAGAGAGTGTCTGGGGTAGGTCAGTATTTACAGAGAGTGTCTGGAGTAGGTCAGTATTTACAGAGTGTCTGGAGTAGGTCAGTATTTACAGAGTGTCTGGAGTAGGTCAGTATTTACAGAGTGTCTGGGGTAGGTCAGTATTTACAGAGTGTCTGGAGTAGGTCAGTATTTACAGAGAGTGTCTGGAGTAGGTCAGTATTTACAGAGAGTATCTGGAGTAGGTCAGTATTTACAGAGTGTCTGGAGTAGGTCAGTATTTACAGAGAGTGTCTGGAGTAGGTCAGTATTTACAGAGTGTCTGGGGTAGGTCAGTATTTACAGAGTGTCTGGAGTAGGTCAGTATTTACAGAGAGTATCTGGAGTAGGTCAGTATTTACAGAGTGTCTGGAGTAGGTCAGTATTTACAGAGAGTGTCTGGAGTAGGTCAGTATTTACAGAGTGTCTGGAGTAGGTCAGTATTTACAGAGAGTATCTGGAGTAGGTCAGTATTTACAGAGTGCCTGGAGTAGGTCAGAATTTACAGAGTGTCTGGAGTAGGTCAGTATTTACAGAGTGTCTGGAGTAGGTCAGTATTTACAGAGAGTATCTGGAGTAGGTCAGTATTTACAGAGAGTATCTGGAGTAGGTCAGTATTTACAGAGTGTCTGGGGTAGGTCAGTATTTACAGAGAGTGTCTGGAGTAGGTCAGTATTTACAGAGAATGTCTGGAGTAGGTCAGTATTTACAGAGAGTTTCTGGAGTAGGTCAGTATTTACAGAGAGTGTCTGGAGTAGGTCAGTATTTACAGAGAATGTCTGGAGTAGGTCAGTATTTACAGAGAGTGTCTGGAGTAGGTCAGTATTTACAGAGAGTGTCTGGAGTAGGTCAGTATTTACAGAGAGTGTCTGGAGTAGGTCAGTATTTACAGAGAGTGTCTGGAGTAGGTCAGTATTTACAGAGTATCTGGAGTAGGTCAGTATTTACAGAGTGTCTGGAGTAGGTCAGTATTTACAGAGAGTGTCTGGAGTAGGTCAGTATTTACAGAGAGTATCTGGAGTAGGTCAGTATTTTCAGAGAGTGTCTGGAGTAGGTCAGTATTTACAGAGAGTGTCTGGAGTAGGTCAGTATTTACAGAGAGTGTCTGGAGTAGGTCAGTATTTACAGAGAGTGTCTAGAGTAGGTCAGTATTTACAGAGTGTCTGGAGTAGGTCAGTATTTACAGAGAGTGCCTGGAGTAGGTCAGTATTTACAGAGTGTCTGGAGTAGGTCAGTATTTACAGAGAGTGTCTGGGGTAGGTCAGTATTTACAGAGAGTGTCTGGAGTAGGTCAGTATTTACAGAGTGTCTGGAGTAGGTCAGTATTTACAGAGTGTCTGGAGTAGGTCAGTATTTACAGAGAGTATCTGGAGTAGGTCAGTATTTACAGAGTGTCTGGAGTAGGTCAGTATTTACAGAGAGTGTCTGGAGTAGGTCAGTATTTACAGAGAGTATCTGGAGTAGGTCAGTATTTTCAGAGAGTGTCTGGAGTAGGTCAGTATTTACAGAGAGTGTCTGGAGTAGGTCAGTATTTACAGAGAGTGTCTGGAGTAGGTCAGTATTTACAGAGAGTGTCTAGAGTAGGTCAGTATTTACAGAGTGTCTGGAGTAGGTCAGTATTTACAGAGTGTCTGGAGTAGGTCAGTATTTACAGAGTGTCTGGAGTAGGTCAGTATTTACAGAGAGTGTCTGGAGTAGGTCAGTATTTACAGAGTGTCTGGAGTAGGTCAGTATTTACAGAGTGTCTGGAGTAGGTCAGTATTTACAGAGAGTGCCTGGAGTAGGTCAGTATTTACAGAGTGTCTGGAGTAGGTCAGTATTTACAGAGAGTGTCTGGGGTAGGTCAGTATTTACAGAGAGTGTCTGGAGTAGGTCAGTATTTACAGAGTGTCTGGAGTAGGTCAGTATTTACAGAGTGTCTGGAGTAGGTCAGTATTTACAGAGTGTCTGGGGTAGGTCAGTATTTACAGAGTGTCTGGAGTAGGTCAGTATTTACAGAGAGTGTCTGGAGTAGGTCAGTATTTACAGAGAGTATCTGGAGTAGGTCAGTATTTACAGAGTGTCTGGAGTAGGTCAGTATTTACAGAGAGTGTCTGGAGTAGGTCAGTATTTACAGAGTGTCTGGGGTAGGTCAGTATTTACAGAGTGTCTGGAGTAGGTCAGTATTTACAGAGAGTATCTGGAGTAGGTCAGTATTTACAGAGTGTCTGGAGTAGGTCAGTATTTACAGAGAGTGTCTGGAGTAGGTCAGTATTTACAGAGTGTCTGGAGTAGGTCAGTATTTACAGAGAGTATCTGGAGTAGGTCAGTATTTACAGAGTGCCTGGAGTAGGTCAGAATTTACAGAGTGTCTGGAGTAGGTCAGTATTTACAGAGTGTCTGGAGTAGGTCAGTATTTACAGAGAGTATCTGGAGTAGGTCAGTATTTACAGAGAGTGTCTGGAGTTGGTCAGTATTTACAGAGAGTGTCTGGAGTACGTCAGTATTTACAGAGAGTGTCTGGAGTAGGTCAGTATTTACAGAGAGTGTCTGGAGTAGGTCAGTATTTACAGAGAGTGTCTGGAGTAGGTCAGTATTTACAGAGAGTGTCTGGAGTTGGTCAGTATTTACAGAGAGTGTCTGGAGTACGTCAGTATTTACAGAGAGTGTCTGGAGTTGGTCAGTATTTACAGAGAGTGTCTGGAGTAGGTCAGTATTTACAGAGAGTGTCTGGAGTAGGTCAGTATTTACAGAGAGTATCTGGAGTAGGTCAGTATTTACAGAGTGTCTGGAGTAGGTCAGTATTTACAGAGAGTGTCTGGAGTAGGTCAGTATTTACAGAGGTGTAGCGGCGGTCCGTGCGTAGAAACCATCCCAGTCCCGTCGGTGGGTGACCCCAGCCACTCGACCTGTTCCCATGCCCCACCCCTCTCCCCGGGCCCTGACAGACCCCCCCACCCCAGCCAGCCCAGCCAGTGTCGAACCCAGCAGCCCACTGTCTCTCCTCTCTGCCTTCTACTGCCTCTCCTTCGTCAGCCATGTTGCCAGCTTCACGATTTTTGAGAGCGTAAGTGAACCGGGAGGGTAGGGAACTCGGTCCATCGGAGGCAGAGATTCGCGGATTCCCCGAAGAATACCGGGTCGGGCCCGATAACAGTAGGAAAACGGTGTTCACTGTACGTGGGTTCTGGAACGCATTGACGCCGCTATCAAAGTGACGGAGAATTGTGATTTGGCATCAAATCACCGCCCGCCGCTATTTTTGCAATTCCACCTGACAAGTCTGGATTCATTGAAAGCGAATAATTTTGTTGTAAATGAAAATTCTCCTCATACTGAACACCTGAAGTAAAAACAATAAAGGCTGCTAAACCTCAGCAGGTCCGGCAGCGTCTGTGAAGAGACAAACAGAGTTCACGGTTCGAGATCGCCTGACTCTCATTCTCACAGTATTCATTTTTAATTGGTTTTAATTTTGCTGTTTTTTGATGATTTCTGGCCTCAGTGAGATCTTGTCGTGGCCCATGGGGTCACGGGGCTGGAGGCTGACTGTTTGCCCCTCTGATCTTGGCCATAACACCAGCATGACCTCTGAACTGGGAGGTGAGGCCTACGAGGAATAGGCTTTGCTCGGAGAAAGAGGGAGCTGAGGGGAGGCCTGGTCGAGGCCTTCATAATCACGGCAGGGATGACATGGAGAAAATATTTTCCCTCGCAGCGGAGCCCAAACAATGGCCAATGAAAATAAAACAAACACTGATAAACCCAAAAGGGAATTGAGGAGAAAAATATTTACCCCGAGACTGAGGCGAACGTGGAACTCCGAATGTCAGAGGGAGCAGTCGAGATGGATGCATGAGGGTAAAGAGATGCGGGGGCTGAGGGAGGAACAGACTGGAGGGGGTGAGGTGAAGGGGGGGGGGAGCTTGTCTGGTGAGGTGCGAGTGACTGCCCTCAACAGCGAGGCGGCATTTGAAGGAGCATGACATTGAGGAGCCCCCCACCACCCCGTTCAAATCGAAGGCATTGGGTATCGTGTGAGGGGTGAGGGGGGAACCCTCCGCTGGTTTGAGTCAGATGGGGTACAAATATAAAAGTTCTTGTGGCTTTTCACAGTAACTTCATTGCAGTGTTAAAATAAGCCTACTTGTGGCAATAAAGATTATTATTATCATTATTGGTTGTTGGAGGCCTATGGCGGAATTCTCCGCTCCAGCCGAGTTTCACGATGGCCTCAGAGGCGGCTCCTCGCACCCTATTCACGCCCCCCCGCCCCCCCCCCCAGGGGGCTAGGAGCGGCGTTCCGTAAATCTCGGCTGCCGGGCTGAGAATGAAGCGACGGCGGCGCCTAAGTGATATCAGCCGCGCATGCGCAGGTTGGCCGGCTCCAACCCGCGCATGCGCGGTTGCCATCTTCCCCTCCGCTGCCCGGCAAGACGTGGCGGCTTGATCTTGCGGGGCGGCGGAGGGGAAAGAGCGCGTCTCTTAGAGACGCCAGCCCGACGATCGGTGGGCACCGATCGCGGGCCAGTCCCCTCCCGAGCACGGCCGTGGTGCTCACTCCCCTCTCCGCCCCCCCACAAGCCACAAGCGAACCTGTGGCACCACGTTCACGACGGCAGCGACCAGGTGTGGTTGCCGCCGGCGTGAACAAGTCGGGAACGTCAGGCCGCTCGGCCCATCCGGGCCGGAGAATCGCCGGTCGCCGTGAAAAACGGCGAGCGCCGATTCTCCGAGCGGGGAGTGGGAGAATCGCGGGGGGTGCCAGGGCGGCATGTCGTGAGTCGCCCGGCCTTCTCGCGATTCTCCCACCCGGCGTGGGGAGCGGAGAAACGTGCCCCTAATATCCACGGCATCACTGCAGGAGTTCCTCAGGACTTTCTCGTGGGTGAATTATGCTCTGGAGTTTCCGTTCTGTATTGGCGCCAGGGCAGGATTGGTGGACTTTCACGATGGCAAAGCCGGTGCCGCTCCTGGACCGATTCACCAACCGGTGAGAGGCTGGCATCGGGTGGGCCACGTGGAACACAATCGATTCCAATGAAAAATGGTGCGGGATTCGCCAGGTCCGTGATTGACACTCGGGAGGCTGACAGGCTGCAGCCGCACAAACACATTACCCCCCCCCCCCCACACACACTCATCCCAGCCGCACACACACATTACACTCCCCACACACACTCATCCCAGCCGCACACACATTACACTCCCCACTCACACTCATCCCAGCCGCACACACACATTACACTCCCCACACACACTCATCCCAGCCGCACACACATTACACTCCCCACTCACACTCATCCCAGCCGCACACACACATTACACTCCCCACACACACTCATCCCAGCCGCACACACACATTACACTCCCCACACACACTCATCCCAGCCACACACACACATTACACTCCCCACACACACTCATCCCAGCCCCACACACACATTACACTCCCCACACACACTCATCCCAGCCGCACACACACATTACACTCCCCACACACACTCATCCCAGCCGCACACACACATTACACTCCCCACACACACTCATCCCAGCCGCACACACACATTACACTCCCCACACACACTCATCCCAGCCACACAAACACATTACCCTCCCCACACACACTCATCCCAGCCGCACACACACATTACACTCCCCACACACACTCATCCCAGCCGCACACACATTACACTCCCCACACACACTCATCCCAGCCACACACACACATTACACTCCCCACACACACTCATCCCAGCCGCACACACACATTACACTCCCCACACACACTCATCCCAGCCGCACACACACATTACACTCCCCACACACACTCATCCCCGCCGCACACACACATTACACTCCCCACACACACTCATCCCAGCCTCACACACACATTACACTCTCCACACACACTCATCCCAGCCGCACACACACATTACACTCCCCACACACACTCATCCCAGCCGCACACACACATTACACTCCCCACACACACTCATCCCAGCCGCACACACACATTACACTCTCCACACACACTCATCCCAGCCGCACACACACATTACACTCACCACACACACTCATCCCAGCCACACACACACATTACACTCACCACACACACTCATCCAGCCACACACACACATTACACTCCCCACACACACTCATCCCAGCCGCACACACACATCACACTCCGCACACACACTCATCCCAGCAGCACACACACATTACCCTCCCCACACACACTCATCCCAGCCGCACACACACATTACACTCCCCACACACACTCATCCCACCCGCACACACACATTACACTCCCCACACACACTCATCCCAGCCGCACACACACATTACACTCCTCACACACACTCATCCCAGCCTCACACACACATTACACTCCCCACACACACTCATCCCAGCCGCGCACACACATTACACTCCCCACACACACTCATCCCAGCCGCACACACACATTGCACTCCCCACACACACTCATCCCAGCCGCACACACACATTGCACTCCCCACACACACTCATCCCAGCCTCACACACACATTACACTCCCCACACACACTCATCCCAGCCGCACATACACATTACACTCCCCACACACACTCATCCCAGCCACACACACACATTACACTCCCCACACACACTCATCCCAGCTGCACAAACACATTACACTCCCCACACACACTCATCCCAGCTGCACACACACATTACACTCCCCCACACACTCATCCCAGCCGCACACACACATTACACTCCCCACACACACTAATCCCAGCCTCACACACACATTACCCTCCCCACACACACTCATCCCAGCCGCACACACACTGCACTCCCCACACACTCATCCCAGCCGCACACACATTACCCTCCCCACACACACTCATCCCAGCCACACACACACATTACACTCCCCACACACACTCATCCCAGCCGCACACACACATTACACTCCCCACACACACTCATCCCAGCCTCACACACATTACACTCCCCACACACACTCATCCCAGCCTCACACACATTACACTCCCCACACACACTCATCCCAGCCCCACACACACATTACACTCCCCACACACACTCATCCCAGCCGCACACACATTACCCTCCCCACACACACTCATCCCAGCCACACACACACATTACACTCCCCACACACACTCTTCCCAGCCGCACACACACATTACCCTCCCCACACACACTCATCCCAGCCGCACACACACATTACACTCCCCACACACACTCATCCCAGCCTCACACCAATTACACTCCCCACACACACTCATCCCAGCCGCACACACACTGCACTCCCCACACACACTCATCCCAGCCGCACACACACATTACACTCCCCACACACACTCATCCCAGCCTCACACACATTACACTCCCCACACACACTCATCCCAGCAGCACACACACTGCACTCCCCACACACACTCATCCCAGCCGCACACACACATTACACTCCCCACACACACTCATCCCACCCGCACACACACATTACACTCCCCACACACACTCATCCCAGCAGCACACACACTGCACTCCCCACACACACTCATCCCAGCCGCACACACACATTACACTCCCCACACACACTCATCCCACCCGCACACACACATTACACTCCCCACACACACTCATCCCAGCCGCACACACACATTACACTCCTCACACACACTCATCCCAGCCTCACACACACATTACACTCCCCACACACACTCATCCCAGCCGCGCACACACATTACACTCCCCACACACACTCATCCCAGCCGCACACACACATTGCACTCCCCACACACACTCATCCCAGCCGCACACACACATTGCACTCCCCACACACACTCATCCCAGCCGCACACACACATTACACACCCACACACACTCATCCCAGCCGCACATACACATTACACTCCCCACACACACTCATCCCTGCCACACACACACATTACACTCCCCACACACACTCATCCCAGCTGCACAAACACATTACACTCCCCACACACACTCATCCCAGCCGCACATACACATTACACTCCCCACACACACTCATCCCAGCCGCACACACACATTACACTCCCCCACACACTCATCCCAGCCGCACACACACATTACACTCCCCACACACACTAATCCCAGCCTCACACACACATTACCCTCCCCACACACACTCATCCCAGCCGCACACACACTGCACTCCCCACACACTCATCCCAGCCGCACACACATTACCCTCCCCACACACACTCATCCCAGCCACACACACACATTACACTCCCCACACACACTCTTCCCAGCCGCACACACACATTACCCTCCCCACACACACTCATCCCAGCCGCACACACACATTACACTCCCCACACACACTCATCCCAGCCGCACACACACATTACACTCCCCACACACACTCATCCCAGCCTCACACACATTACACTCCCCACACACACTCATCCCAGCCGCACACACACTGCACTCCCCACACACACTCATCCCAGCCGCACACACACATTACACTCCCCACACACACTCATCCCAGCCGCACACACACATTACACTCCCCACACACACTCATCCCAGCCGCACACACACATTACACTCCCCACACACACTCATCCCAGCCGCACACACACATTACACTCCCCACACACACTCATCCCAGCCGCACACACACATTACACTCCCCACACACACTCATCCCAGCCCCACACACACATTACACTCCCCACACACACTCATCCCAGCCGCACACACACATTACACTCCCCACACACACTCATCCCAGCCCCACACACACATTACACTCCCCACACACACTCATCCCAGCCGCACACACACATTTCACTCCCCAGACACACTCATCCCAGCCCCACACACATTACACTCCCCACACACACTCATCCCAGCCACACACACACATTACTCTCCCCACACACACTCATCCCAGCCTCACACACATTACACTCCCCATACACACTCATCCCAGCCGCACACACACATTACACTCCCCACACACTCATCCCAGCCCCACACACACATTACACTCCCCACACACACTCATCGCAGCCGCACACACACATTACCCTCCCGACACACACTCATCCCAGCCCCACACACACATTACACTCCCCACACACACTCATCCCAGCCCCACACACACATTACACTCCCCACACACACTCATCCCAGCCGCACACACATTACACTCCCCACACACACTCATCCCAGCCGCACACACACATTACACTCCCCACACACACTCATCCCAGCCACACACACATTACACTCCCCACACACACTCATCCCAGCCACACACACACATTACACTCCCCACACACACTCATCCCAGCCGCACACACACATTACACTCCCCACACTCACTCATCCCAGCCGCACACACACATTACACTCCCCACACACACTCATCCCAGCCCCACACACACATTACACTCCCCACACACACTCATCCCAGCCGCACGCACACATTACACTCCCCACACACACACTCATCCCAGCCGCACACACACATTACACTCCCCACACACACTCATCCCAGCCACACACACACATTACACTCCCCACACACACTCATCCCAGCCGCACAAACACATTACACTCCCCACACACACTCATCCCAGCCGCACGCACACATTACACTCCCCACACACACTCATCCCAGCCGCACACACACATTACACTCCCCACACACACTCATCCCAGCCGCACACACACATTACACTCCCCACACACACTCATCCCAGCCGCACACACACATTACACTCCCCACACACACTCATCCCAGCCGCACACATACATTACACTCCCCACACACACTCATCCCAGCCGCACGCACACATTACACACCCCACACACGCTCATCCCAGCCACACACACACATTACACTCCCCACACACACTCATCCCAGCCACACACACACATTACACTCCCCACACACACTCATCCCAGCCGCGCACACACATTACACTCCCCACACACACTCATCCCAGCCTCACACACACATTACACTCCCCACACACACTCATCCCAGCCCCACAGACACATTACACTCCCCACACACACTCATCCCAGCCCCACACACACACATTACACTCCCCACACACACTCATCCCAGCCCCACACACACATTACACTCCCCACACACACTCACCCCAGCCGCACACACACATTACACTCCCCACACACACTCACCCCAGCCAACAAGATTACACTGGTTGTGCTGGACGGCGCCCATACAGCTGATTGGTCGGCTGGAGCTAGTAGGTACCTGGGGAGTGGCCTGGGGGGGGGGGCACCTATACGACCTGGGCCCTGAGTTCATAGCGGGCTGTCAGCGGCGTGCGCAGCTGCGTGGCTGCCTTGCCGGCTGCGGCAATGGTGCTCCGTGCCCGCCCAACCCGACCCCACAGCCCACCTCCTGGCCACCCCCCTCTACCAACCCCAGCCCTGGCATTAACCCCCCCCCTCCCCCCGGCCAGTCAGCTATGGCGATGTTGGACACTTTCCGTACCCTCTCTCTCTCTCCCTCCGCGGCCACGGTGCCTATTTCACGAGTGAACTGCTCCGCCGGGAACTCGGCCCATCGTAGGCGGAGAATGGCTGAGGCTTGCCAATGATGTGCCAACAGCGTTTGATGTACATGCACTCTGAAATGCATTGGCGCCGCTGTGGAGGCGACGGAGTGATGCGATTTGGCGTCAAATCGGCGCCCAGTTGGAACTGATTCTCCGCCCAATTGCGTCTCCCGATTGCAGCATCAGCCAACATGGTACCCCAGACCATGTGCTCCATCGGCGGGGTCATCCGCTTCGCCGGCAACGTACCCACGGCCGCGAATTTCCCCTCGGCGTGGGGCTGCCCGCAATGGGAAACTCCGGCTGGTGGAAACCCGCCCTGTATCTCCCAAGACTGAATCTTTATTTTACAATATGGAATCCGTTTGGACGTTGATCACGGTATTACATTTGAAGCAGGTTCACCTTGGAACAGTCAACAAGCCTCTTCCAAGAAGTCCTCTGACCTGATTGGTGCTTGAGGAAGGTCTGGCCGTTCGTTTTCAACTACAATCACTTTAATTGGTGGTGGTGTGGAGGGGTGGGGCGGGGGGGGGGGGGGGGGGGGGGCAGTGTTCACAAGAAAAGGATGGTTGATAACGGGCTTGTGAACCTGATGTTTTTGAAGACAGTTTTGTTGGGGAACAAACGAAGGGTGGAAGGCTTCCTTAACTCTCACTCTCGCCGTCTTGCCTGAAATTTTGTGCGCCTAGCAACCGGTACCAGAGAAAATCTCATCTGGGTGTCACTGATCGGCATTTGGGTCTTCAAAGCTGAGAGCAGTTGGTGAAAACTCCCAGGCGTCCACCGAGAGCAGCGACTCGACTTCACATGAGGGACGTCCAGGTCGACAGTGTCAAGACCCTTCGAGCTTTATCCTTCGATTCCGAACGCCCATTCTCTAACCGCCCCTTTCTGCAGCGAGACCCTGTTGGGCCTTTGCTGGTCTGTTGTGGGTGTCTGCGTGTGTGCCTGAAAATTCTGTGGGAAGAAGTGGACAGTTATACTCCCCAGGAACAATTGTGCATTAACCAATATTTGAAATGAAATGAAAATGGCTTATTGTCACGAGTAGGCTTCAAATGAAGTTACTGTGAAAAGCCCCTAGTCGCCACATTCCGGCGCCTGTTCGGGGAGGCTGTTACGGGAATTGAACCGTGCTGCTGGCCTGCCTTGGTCTGCTTTATTTATCCCAGTGTGCATTTGGAACTTGTTCAAAGAATTTTTGTTTTGTGTATCAATGGAGAAGTCAAGAAACTGTCACTTTTTGTGAGAAAAATAATCTTTTAAATTGGTGGCAGTTTGGAATATTTTGGCTCGATTAGACCACACATACTTCCTATCCTATTTGTAACTCAACCATCTTTAACCGCTTCATCAATGACCTTCCTTCCATCATGAGGTCAGAGGTGGGGATGTTCGCTGATGACTGCACAATGTTCAGCACCATTCACGACTCCTCAGATACTGAAGCAGTCCATGTCCAAATGCAGCCAGACCTGGACAATATCCAGGCTCGGGCGGGCAAGTGGCCAGTTACATACATGCCACACAAGTGCCAGGCAATGACCATCTCCAACAAGAGAGGATCTAGCCATCTCCCCTTGACATTCAATGGCATCACCATCACTGAATCCCCCACAATCACCATCCTGGGGGTTACCATTGATCAGAAACTGAACTGGACCCAGCCACATTAATACTGTGGCTACCAGGGCAGGTCAGAGGCTGGGAATCCTGCGGAGAGTAACTCACCTCCTAACCCCCCCCCCCCCAAAGCCTGTCCACCATCTACAAGGCACAAGTCAGGAGTGCGATGGAATACTCTCCACTTGCCTGGATGAGCGGATGAGCGCAGCTCCAACAACACTCAAGAAGCTCAACACCATCCAGGACAAAGCAGCCCCGCTTGATTGGCTCCCCACCCACAACCTTAAACATTCACAGGGGATCCCCGGGATAGTGTCAGTATCTACAGAGGGTCCCCGAGAGAGTGCGGCAGTATTTTCAGGGATCTCTGGGAGCGGGTGAGTATTTGTGGGGCAGTATGTACAGGGAGGCCCATGGAGTGCGCCTGTTTGCCAGAGGGACCCCAGACGTATGTTATATGGGGGAGGGCGTGAAACCCCCACGAGGGCCACAGGGAAAAATATTATCGACCTCACCGTGGGGCACATAGAGTATGGGATTCCCAGGAAGGGGGCGGGGGAACCACCCAGCTAGGGCTCGTTAGAACCGAGAATAAAGGCAGGCCCATTGTGGTCCGTCATGTATAATCTCCCAACGGGGACGGTGATTATAGATAGATTCTGGCGTGGTCAGATTATCGTTAAAGGTAAAATAAATCTTTTCCACCTTACCATTGGCTTCCTTGATCCTTAAAGGGAGGGTCTTTAAAGGGGGGGGGAGTCCCTGACAGCCGGTCAGTATTCACGTTGGTGGGTGGGTGGGCGGACCCTGCGCTCTGTCCGTTTTGTAGGCGATTGATGCGAGTGCATCGGTATTGATGGAAGGGGTCCCCGAGAGTGGTATACAGGGAGGGCCCCCAAGTGCATGTCCGTTTACACGTGGGGGGGCGGGGGGAGATTTCTGTGAGCAGACCAGTATTTACAGAAAGGTTGTCCCAAAGAGGGACTGGGGGGGGATCTGATGGAGATTTTTATCGTTTATGAAGGAGATTCGAAAGGGTGAATGCGGAAAAAAAAAGCACTTTCAGTTTAGTGAGACAAATACTGAAAATAAGACAGGAGCTGATGAGCCCACTGGGGACTCCAGAAGAAAAATATTTACCCGGAAAGTAGGGAGAATGTGGAACTAGCTCCCACGGGGAGCCGCTGAGGTGAATCAAGTCGATATATTTAAGACAGGAAGCTGGGTAAACACACGGGAGAGAGAGAGAGGAATAGGAGGGGCTGGGGATGGGGTGAGATGAAGTGGGGGGCGGGGATGGGGGTGGGGGGGGGAGGGGGGGGAGATGAAGTGGGGGGTGGCGGGGGGGGAGAATGTTCTATTGCCGAAACACACGCACAGAAATGATGGATCGAATGGCATCTGTGCAGTGGATTGTATCAAACCTATTTAATGCATAACAGTTTCCCCAGGGTCCCCACGCATCAATGTGAGTGACACTCCCCCCCCCCCCCCCCCCCCGCCACCGAAGACATTCAATCATCATTCAGCTCATTGCAGCAAACTGTTGTGGTCCCGGGTGACACGGCACATTCCTCACACACCCACATTTCACAACATCGAGAACATAGAGAAATACAGCACAGAACAGGCCCTTCAGCCCAGGATGTTGTGCCGAACTATTGTCCTAGGTTAATCATAGATTATTATAGAATTTTGCACACTAAGGGCAATTTATCACGGCCAATCCACCCAACCTTCCCATCTTTGGACTGTGGGAGGAAACCGGAGCACCCGGAGGAAACCCACGCACACACGGGGAGGATGTGCAGACTCCGCACAGACAGTGACCCAAGCCGGAATCGAACCTGGGACCCTGGAGCTGTGAAGCAATTGTGCTATCCACAATGCTACCGTGCTGCCCTTAAGGACAAATTAATCTACACTCCATTATTCTACCCTAATCCATGTACCTATTCAATAGCCGCTTGAAGGTCCCTAATGTTTCCGACTCAACTACTTCCACAGGCAGTGCATTCCATGCCCCACTACTCTCTGGGTAAAGAACCTACCTCTGACATCCCCTCTATATCTTCCACCATCACCTTAAATTTATGTCCCCTTGTAATGGTTTGTTCCACCCGGGGAAAAAGTCTCTATCTATTCCCCTGATCATCTTATAAACCTCTATCAAGTCGCCCCTCATCCTTCTCCGTTCTAATGAGAAAAGGCCTAGCACCCTCAACCTTTCCTCGTATGACCTACTCTCCATTCCAGGCAACATCCTGGTAAATCTCCTTTGC
Source organism: Scyliorhinus canicula (assembly GCF_902713615.1). NCBI lineage: Eukaryota > Metazoa > Chordata > Chondrichthyes > Carcharhiniformes > Scyliorhinidae > Scyliorhinus > Scyliorhinus canicula. Next base: position 11,111,939 of record NC_052174.1, read on the forward strand.
ACCTTTTCCAAAGCTTCCACATCCTTCCTAAAATGAGGCGACCAGAACTGCACACAGTACTCCAAATGTGGCCTGACCAAGGATTTGTACAGCTGTATCATCACCTCACGGCTCTTAAATTCAATCCCTCTGCTGATGAACGCTAGCACACCATAGGCCTTCTTCACAGCTCTATCCACTTGAGTGGCAACTTTCAAAGATCTATGAACATAGACCCCAAGATCTCTCTGCTCCTCCACATTGCCAAGAACCCTACCGTTAACCCTGTATTCCACATTCATATTTGTCCTTCCAAAATGGACAATCTGCCACTTCTCAGCCCAGCTCTGCATCCTATCTATGTCTCTTTGCAGCCGACAACAGCTCTCCTCACTATCCACAACTCCACCAATCTTCGTATCATCTGCAAATTTACTGACCCACCCTTCAACTCCCTCATCTAAATCATTAATGAAAATCACAAACAGCAGAGGACCCAGAACTGATCCCTGTGGTATGCCACTGATAACTGGGCTACAGGCTGAATATTTGCCATCCACCACCACTCTCTGACTTCTATCGGTTAGCCAGTTCGTTATCCAACTGGCCAAATTTCCCACTATCCCATGCCTCCTTACTTTCTGCATAAGCCTACCATGGGGAACCTTTTCAAATGCCTTACTAAAATCCATGTACACTACATCCACTGCTTTACCTTCATCCACATGCTTGGTCACCACCTCAAAGAATTCAATAAGACTTGTAAGGCAAGACCTACCCCTCACAAATCCGTGCTGACTATCCCTAATCAAGCAGTGCCTTTCCAGATGCTCAGAAATCCTATCCCTCAGTACCCTTTCCATTACTTTGCCTACCACCGAAGTAAGACTAACTGGCCTGTAATTCCCAGGGTTATCCCTATTCCCTTTTTTGAACAGGGGCACGACATTTGCCACTCTCCAATCCTCTGGTACCACCCCTGTTGACAGCGAGGACAAAGATCATTGCCAATGGCTCTGCAATTTCATTTCTTGCTTCCCATAGAATCCTTGGATATATCCCGTCAGGCCCGAGGGACTTGTCTCAAGTTTTTCAAAACCCCCAACACATCTTCCTTCCTAACAAGTATCTCCTCGAGCTTACCAGTCTGTTTCACACTGTCCTCTCCAACAATATGGCCCCTCTCATTTGTAAATATTCAATAAAAGTACTCGTTCAAGACCTCTCCTATCTCTTCAGACTCAATACACAATCTCCCTCTACTATCCTTAATCGGATCTACCCTCGCTCTAGTCATTCTCACATTTCTCACATATATGTAAAAGGCCTTGGGGTTTTCCTTAATCCTACCCGCCAAAGATTTTTCATGCCCTCTCTTAGCTCTCTTAATCCCTTTCTTCAGTTCCCTCCTGGCTGTCTTGTATCCCTCCAGCGCCCTGCCTGAACCTTGTTTCCTCAGCCCTACAGAAGTCTCTTTCTTCCTCTTAACAAGACATTCAACCTCTCTTGTCAACCATGGTTCCCTCACTCGACCACAACAGACTAAAACGTCCTCTACACTGTCCCCATCAAACACTCCCAGGACAGGTACAGCATGGGTTAGATACAGAGTAAAGCTCCCTCTACACTTTCCCCATCACACACTCCCAGGACAGGTACAGCACGGGGTTAGATACAGAGTAAAGCTTCCTCTACACTGTCCCCATCAAACACTCCCAGGACAGGTACAGCACGGGGTTAGATACAGAGTAAAGCTCCCTCTACACTGTCCCCATCAAACACTCCCAGGACAGGTACAGCACGGGGTTAGATACAGAGTAAAGCTCCCTCTACACTGTTCCCATTAAACACTCCCAGAACAGGTACAGCACGGGGATAGATACAGAGTAAAGCTCCCTCCACACTGTCCCCATCAAACACTCCCAGGACAGGTACAGCACGGGGTTAGATACAGAGTAAAGCTCCCTCTGCACTGTCCCCATCAAACACTCCCAGGACAGGTACAGCACGGGGTTAGATACAGAGTAAAGCTCCCTCTACACTGTACCCATCAAACACTCCCAGGACAGGTACAGCACGGGGTTAGATACAGAGTAAAGCTTCCTCTACACTGTCCCCATCAAACACTCCCAGGACAGGTACAGCACGGGGTTAGATACAGAGTAAAGCTCCCTCTACACTGTCCCCATCAAACACTCCCAGGACAGGTACAGCACGGGGTTAGATACAGAGTAAAGCTCCCTCTACACTGTCCCCATCAAACACTCCCAGGACAGGTACAGCACGGGGTTAGATACAGAGTAAAGCTCCCTCTACACTGTCCCCATCAAACACTCCCAGGACAGGTACAGCACGGGGTTAGATACAGAGTAAAGCTCCCTCTACACTGTCCCCATCAAACACTCCCAGGACAGGTACAGCACGGGGTTAGATACAGAGTGAAGCTCCCACAGGTGGAGTGATACTGCCACCTACTGGCGGGAAGCCATTTCACAGCCACCAAAACCCTTTTTAACTTCACTCCTCTGATTCGTTGCTGACATCCACAAATTCCTTTGAACCTTTGTGGGCAAAATGAGTGTCCAAATCCCTTATCAAAGCCCGTCCATACCCTTTGCAGCAAGCTTCCCTTTAGCTGTGCCATGCTCCCATGAGGCGTTGAAGTTGACCCCTTGTTGGGTAGAGGGGATGGGGGGGGGGCAGGGGAGGGGGGGGGGGGGGGGGGGGGCAGCCACCTGGCGCAATCCACGAATACACAGGAACTCACCACTGTCATGATATGCAAATATGCAACCAATGAACACTCAGAATAGGACACAACCAATGGGCAGTCAGGACACTCAGAGGTGGCATCACCACAAGGGGGCATGACATAAACACTATAAAAGGGATGAGGCACTCACACCCTGCCTCTGTCCACAGACAGACATCTAGAGAGTTAGACAGGGTTGATCAGCAGCATCACACCCCAGCACGTGGCTTAGAGCAAGCTGCTACAGTTAAACTGAGTTACTGCAGTTAGATTAGCAGAGAGTCGAACTCATTTGAGAACTGTGTTAATAGTTCAATGATGTGGAGATGCCGGCGTTGGACTGGGGTGAGCACAGTAAGAAGTCTTACAACACCAGGTTAAAGTCCAACAGGTTTGTTTCAAACACGAGCTTTCGGAGCACGGCTCCTTCTTCAGGTGAAGAAGGAGCCGTGCTCCGAAAGCTCGTGTTTGAAACAAACCTGTTGGACTTTAACCTGGTGTTGTTAATAGTTCAATAAACACGTTGAACTCATTTCAGGGTCTGGAGCATCCTTTAGTTAAGACTGCATCAAGTAGCAGCCTGTGTTATCTGAAACAGCAGAACACAACAACCACTTCAATAAAACAATTGTGTGTGGAATTTGAACAGCATTTGATGCCCATTCCTAATTGCCCTTGAACCCCGTGTCGCTCGACCATCATTCCAGAGGGACAGATATGTATCAACCACATTGGTGTGGGGTCTGGAATCACGTGTAGGCCAGACCGGGGTAAGGGCGGCAGATTTCCCTCCCTAAAGGGGATATGAGTAATCCAGATGGGTTTTTACAACAATCGATTTGTGGTCATCGTCATGCTTTCAATTCCATTTGTCATGGATTCAAGGTTAACCGTCCGCCATCGACCCTGATTCCCTACTCCTTCACCCGGGGAGTGGGGAGAATATGGGACTCGCTCCCACAGGGGAGTGGGGAGAATGTGGGACTCGCTCCCACGGGGAGTGGGGAGAATGTGGGACTCGCTCCCACAGAGAGTGGGGAGAATGTGGGACTCACTCCCACAGGGGAGTGGGGAGAATGTGGGACTCGCTCCCACAGGGAGTGGGGAGAGGGGCTGAATGGCCCATCTCTTTGCTGTGCACTGTGCGTCAGTGGAAACTCTGCACTCTCCGGGGATGTTACAATGTTCAGGCCGTGTAAAAGTTTAACTATCGGCTGTGCGGTTTATCGTATCTGCTCTGCAATCAATGCACTTTGGGCCTTTTGTTCAATCATCTTTTATGACTTTTATCTTGCTGATCCTAAGCAGGGGAGGGCAAAGTGTGAGGCTGGACTGCGCCGGGGTGTGGAAGAGGCTGTGGCTGTCCGGGGTAAGTGCTTGTCAAGGCCAGCGTTCTCCTCGCAGACCCTCATCACGGTGAAGGTAGAACCCACTCAGCCTCCGCTGAAGCCAGGTTCGACCCCAGGCAGTGTGCTCCCTCGAGGAGGGACTATGACTATCCCGGCTGAAGGCATCAGGCAGAATCACACAGTGCTGCTGTTTGCTACTCTCTCTCTCTCTCTCTCTCTCTGTCTCTCTCTCTCTCTCTCTCTCTTTCTGTCTGTCTCTCTCTTTGTCTCTCTGTCTCTCTCTCTCTCTCTGTCTCTCTCCCTCTCTCTATCGCTCACTCTATCTCTCTTTCTCTCTCTCTCTCTACCCCTCCATCCTTCGCTGCCTCTCTCTCTATCTATCCCTCCATTCCTGTCTGCCTCCCTCTCTCGATCTCTCTATCCCTCCATCTCTCTCTGCCTCCCTCTCTGTCTCTCTCTCTGTTCCTCCATCCCTCTATCGCTCTCTCTCTGTATCACTCACTCTCTATCACTCCATCCCTCTCTGTCCCCCTCTGTCTCTCTCTCTCCCCCCCTCCCTCTCTCGCTATCGCTCACTCTCTCTCTCTCTTTCCCTCCATTCCTGTCTGCATTCCTCTCTCTCTCTCTCCCTCCATCCCTGTCTGCATTCCTCTCTCTCTCTCTATCCCTCCATCCCTCACTGCCTCCCTCTCTGTCTCTCTCTCTATTCCTCTATCCCTCTATGACACAAACGCTCTCGCTCTCTCTCTCTGTATCACTCTCTCTATCACTCCATCCCTCTCTGTCTCCCTCTGTCTCTCTCTATCTCTCTCTCTCTTCCTCCCTCTCTCGCTATCGCTCATTCTCTCTCTTTCTCTCTCTCTATCCCTCCATCGCTCTCTGCCTTCCTCTCTGTTTTTTCAATGCAGGAAAAGATCGGGGTGCCATTTTGAAAAGCCTCCCCGACGCCCACCATGGCCTCTGGACCCCCCCACACAATGCCCCAACCCTGCAATTAGGGGCAGTGGGTGCCAGCGTACCACTCTGCCCAGAGCCCGACCAGCCATGGACCTCTGTCTGTGCAAACAAGTGCCAAATGCACCATGGCCAGTCTCGCAGGCAAGGGCGTCCGATCCCGGGTCCTGAGAGATGTGCTGCCGATGTACTTAGATGAGCCTAACCGCTCACTCGGTGAGGGCGAGATCCAGATCGCGACGTCTCACGAGATCTCCTTCGACGCGTCACCAAATCGAGCGCTACGAGACCGTTCAATCTCGCCCCTCCCCCCAGCTATCTCTTCACTTCCCTCATTCTCCTTCTATCCATCTCTCGCTCTCTCTTTCTCCGCTTCTTTCCTTGCCTCTCTCTCGATTTGTCTCTCTCGCTATGAGGATTTGTCGGTGTGAAACAGCGAAGAACAGATTGGAGAGCGAGCGGGCTGGGCTGGGGGGGGGGGGGGGGGGAGGGAGGGGAACAGTCGCTATCGACAGACTGGGGTTGTGGACAAGACTGGGATCAGGATTGTTAACCCTGGGCACACACTCACACTCTTCACTCACAATCCCCGTGCTCACACTCATTCACAATCCCCGTGCTCACACTCTTCACTCACAATCACCGTGTTCACACTCTCTCCCACACTCACCGTGTTCATACTCTCTCCCACACTCACCGCATTCACACTCCCCCACCACACTCACCGCGTTCACACTCCCTCACCACACTCACTGTGTTCACACTCTCTCCCACTCACCGTTTTCACACTCTCTCCCACACTCACCGTGTTCACACTCTCTCCCACACTCACCGTTTTCACACTCTCTCCCACACTCACTGTGTTCACACTCTATCCCACACTCACTGTGTTCACACTCCCCCACCACACTCACCGCGTTCACACTCCCTCACCACACTCACTGTGTTCACACTCTCTCCCACACTCACCGTGTTCACACTCTCTCCCACACTCACCGTGATCACACTCCCCCACCACACTCACTGTGTTCACACTCTCTCCCACACTCACTGTGTTCACACTCTCTCCCACACTCACCGTGATCACACTCCCCCACCACACTCACCGTGTTCACACTCTCTCCCACACTCACTGTGTTCACACTCTCTCCCACACTCACCGTGTTCACACTCTCTCCCACACTCACCGTGTTCACACTCTCTCCCACACTCACCGTGATCACACTCCCTCACCACACTCACCGTGTTCACACTCTCTCCCACACTCACTGTGCTCACACTCCCCCACCACACTCACCGTGTTCACACTCTCTCCCACACTCACTGTGTTCACACTCTCTCCCACACTCACCGTGTTCACACTCTCTCCCACACTCACCGTGTTCACACTCTCTCCCACACTCACCGTGATCACACTCCCTCACCACACTCACCGTGTTCACACTCTCTCCCACACTCACTGTGTTCACACTCCCCCCCACACTCACTGTGTTCACACTCTCTCCCACACTCACTGTGTTCACACTCTCTCCCACACTCACTGTGTTCACACTACCCCCACACTCACCGTGTTCACACTCCCTCACCACACTCACTGTGTTCACACTCTCTCCCACACTCACCGTGTTCACACTCCCTCACCACACTCACTGTGTTCACACTCTCTCCCACACTCACTGTGTTCACACTCTCTCCCACACTCACTGTGTTCACACTACCCCCACACTCACTGTGTTCACACTCTCTCCCACACTCACCGTGTTCACACTCTCTCCCACACTCACCGTGTTCACACTCTCTCCCACACTCACCATGTTCACACTCTCCCCCACACTCACCGTGTTCACACTCTCTCCCACACTCACCATGTTCACACTCTCTCCCACACTCACTGTGTTCACACTCTCCCCCACACTCACCGTGTTCACACTCTCTCCACACTCACCATGATCACACTACCCCCACACTCACCGTGTTCACACTCCCCCCCACACTCACCGTGTTCACACTCCCCCCACTCACCGTGTTCACACTCCCTCACCACACTCACCGTGTTCACACTCTCTCCCACACTCACCATGTTCACACTCCCCCCACTCACCGTGTTCACACTCCCTCACCACACTCACTGTGTTCACACTCTCACCTCGTGCTTAGTGTGCTCACACTCTCCCTTCACACTCATCGTGCTCACAAACTCCCCCTCACACTCACTGTGTTCACACTCTCTCCCACACTCACCGTGTTCACACTCTCTCCCACACTCACTGTGTTCACACTCTCTCCCACACTCACCGTGTTCACACTCTCTCCCACACTCACTGTGTTCACACTCTCTCCCACACTCACCGTGTTCACACTCCCTCACCACACTCACTGTGTTCACACTCTCACCTCGTGCTTAGTGTGCTCACACTCTCCCTTCACACTCATCGTGCTCACAAACTCCCCCTCACACTCACTGTGCTCACACTCACCATGTTCACACTTCCCCACCACTCTCATTGGGTTCACAAACTCACCTCATGCCTATCGTGCTCACACTCTCCCTTCACACTCACCGCGCTGACACTCCCCTCACACTCACCGTACTCACACTTTCCCGTCACGTGTACCGTGCTCACACTCTCCATGCTCACACTTGCTGTGCTCACACTCTCTGTGCTCACACTTGCCGTGCTCACACTCATCGTGCTGATGCTCACTCTATTGGGTTGTCTCTGTTTTGGGTGCAGGATTGGTGACGAACGTTTGATGATGTTTCGGCCCCTTGAGTCACTCAGTGTCTTCCAATGGGTTTTAAGCTTCCTGGCGATGGGTAAGTCTCACTGATCCCCAACAGGGGGCAGCGCCAACATGTACTGACAGACTCAGCTCAAAAACTGTCATATACACACACACACACACACACACTCTCACACACGAGCCACACACATGCATAAACACACGTGCACAAATGCATGCGCACACATGCAGACACATATGCATACACACACATGCACGCACAAACATGCATACACACCCACATGCAAACGTATGCAGACACACACGCATACACGCACGTACACACACACATAGGGAAACACGCATGCACACCCACACACCCACATGCAGACACACATGCATTCACACACGTGCGCACACACACATGCACGCACAAACATGCACACACACGTATGCAGACACACACGCATACATGCACGTACACACACACATAGGGAACACACACATGCAACCCACACACCTGCATGCACACACATGCAGAGACACACACATACACACATGTGCACACAAACACATGCATACACACACATACACATATGCATGCACACGCATAGACACATGTTCACATGCACACAAACAAATGAATGCATGCACACACAAACATACATGCACAAACATACACATGAACATATGTACACACCCTCACACATTCAAACACACACTCACACGCACCCATGCGCACACACACATGTGCACATACATTAATTCGCTCTCTCATTAATTCCCACACGTTCTCAAAAAAAATTTCACTCACTCAGACACACAAACACCCTGACTTGTATTTAAATAGAGCCTTTCACGTCATAGAATGTCCTGCCCTGTTTCCATGGAGTAATTCTCAAACAGGCCACACACATAAGGTGATATGAGGGACAGGTGGTCAAAGGAGTTGGATTTTAAGGAGCGTCTTAAAGGAAGAGAGAGAGAAAGGGGGGGGGGGGGGAGAGGGGGAAAGAGAGAAAGACAGTGAGCGAGGATAGAGAGAGGGAGAGAAAGAGAGAGGGGAGGGAGAGAGGGGAGAGAAAGAGTGAGAGAGGGGATAAAAGAGAGAAAGTGAGAGAGGGGAGAGGGATAGTCAGAGGGAGAGAGAGAGAAACAGAGAGAGGAGAGGGAGGGAGAGAGAAGGTGGGGGAGGGAGGAATAGTCAGAGGGAGAGAGAGACAGAGAAACAGAGAGAAAGAGAGGAGAGAGAGAGAGAGGGAGAGGTGAGAGAGAAAGAGGGGTGCGAGGGTGAGTGAGTGAGAGAGAGAGTGTGAGAGAGAGAGGCATAGGGGAGAGAGGAAAAGTGAAAGTGAGAGAAAAGGGGGAGAGGGAGTGAGAGAGGCACAGGAAGACGAGGAGGGAGAAAGAGAGAGGGGTAGTGGGAGGGGAGTGAGTGAGAGAGAGGCAGAGGGAGAGGGGGAGCGAGGGAGGACAGGGAGGTGAGGGAGAGAGAGAGTGAGAGTGAGAGAGAGAGACAGAGGGATGTCATAATATACATCTATGTATATGATGGAGTGCAGACAGGCAGTGATTGACACACAGGATGACCAATGAACACACAGAACACAGCAGCCAATCACCAGACAGGACACGGCCACTATAAAGCCAGAGGGCACCAGTTTTCCCGCTCTCTCGGGACCCAGCCTCTGAGACAGTCAGAGCCCGTGAGCAACAACGAGAACACACACCATGTGGTAGCTAGTAAGTCTGGTCAGGCTAGTATCAGGTCTCCAGTCAAGTCAGCACAGTGTCAACCCACAGTTGAACATGTATTATAGTTTAGATGTTAAATAAAATCGTGTTGCATCTTATCAAGTGTTGGAAGCCTGTCTCTCGCTCCACTGCATCAAACGCAGTCCACATAGATCCAGCTTATCCAACACATCAAGGGAGAGGTGGAGCGAGGGAGGACAGGGGAGGCGAGGCAGTGAGAGAGAGAGTGAGAATGAGAATGAGAGAGAGAGAGAGAGAATGGGAGAGTGAGGCAGAGGGAAGGGGGCGAGGGAGTGAGACTGAGAGAGAGTGAGAGAAAATGAGAGAGAGAGAGAGAGAATGAGAGAGAGAGAGAGAGAGAGAGAGAGAATGGGAGAGTGAGGCAGAGGGAAGGGGGGCGAGGGAGTGAGACTGAGAGAGAGTGAGAGAAAATGAGAGAGAGAGAGAGGCAGAGGGAGAGGCGGAGCGAGGGAGGACGGGGAGGTGAGGGAGTGAGAGTGTGAGAGAGAGAGTGTGAGAATGAGAGAGAGGCAGAGGGAGAGGCGGAGTGAGGGAGGACGGGGAGGCGAGAGAGTGAGAGAGAGAGAGTGAGAATGAGAATGAGAGAGAGAGAGAGAGAATGGGAGAGTGAGGCAGAGGGAAGGGGGGCGAGGGAGTGAGACTGAGAGAGAGTGAGAGAAAATGAGAGAGAGAGAGAGGCAGAGGGAGAGGCGGAGCGAGGGAGGACGGGGAGGCGAGGGAGTGAGAGCGTGAGAGAGAGTGTGAGAATGAGAGAGAGGCAGAGGGAGAGGCGGAGCGAGGGAGGACGGGGGAGATAAGGGAGTGAGAGCGTGAGAGAGAGAGTGTGAGAATGAGAGAGAGGCAGAGGGAGAGGCGGAGCAAGGGAGGACGGGTAGGCGTGAGAGAGCGAGAGAATGGGAGAGAGTGAGGTTCTAGGGTGTGTGTTGGGGGGGGGGAAGGGGGGGGACAAACCAGAGCTTCGAATCCAGGCAGCTGAGACACAGCCATCAATGGTGGAGCGATAGGAGTGGGGAGTGGGTGACTGATATTTTGGGTGTGTCTCAGTTTCTCTCCGTTGTGTTCTAGGTGTGTCCTGCGGCCTCCTGACTGTGTACCTGCTCTTTACACCCCTATGGCCCTTGGTTGCCCTTTACCTTGCCTGGATGGCCACAGACCGTAATACTCCAGAAAGAGGTGGAGTATTCCTGAGTTATAACTTCTCATCGAGTCAGAGAGTTTCTACAGCACAGAGATCGAGACCCTTCGGCCCATCGTGTGTGTGCCGGCCATCGAGCCCCTCTCTGTTCTAACCCTATTGTCCAGCACTTGGGCCGTAGCCTTGTTTGCTGTGGGAGTTTCAATCGCTCATCTAAATGCTTCTTAAATGTTGTTCCCGCCTCTCCCACCCTTTCAGGCAGCGGGTTCCAGATTCCCAGCATCCTCTGGGGGAAAAGGTTTCTCCTCAAATCCCCTCTAAATCTCTGCCCCTGACCTTAAATCTCTGCCCCCTGGTTATTGACCCTCTACTAAAGGGGAAAGTTCCTCCCTATCCACCCTATCCATGTCCCTCATAATATTGTCCACCTCGATCAGGTCCCCCCTCGGCCTTCTCTGCTCCAAGGAAAACAACCCCGGCCTAACCAGCCTCTCCCCATAGCTGAGACGCTCCAACCCAGGCAGCATCCTGGTGAATCTCCTCTGCTCCCTCTCCAGCGGTACCACATCCTTCCTATAGAGTGGCGACGAGAACAGCACACAGTACTCTAGCTGTGGCCTAACCAGCGTTTTATACAGCTCCATCGTAACCTCCCCTCTCTGATATTCTATACCTCAGCTAATAAAGGCAAGTGTCCCATAGGCCTTCCTAACCACCTTATCTACCTGTCTTGCCGTCTTCAGGGATCTATGGACATGCATTTCAAGGTCCCTCTGGTCCTCTGTAGTTCCCAGCATCCTAGCGCTCATTGTGTATTCCCCGGCCTTGTTAGTCCTCCCACGATGCACCACCTGACACTTTTCAGGGTTAAATTCCATTTGCCACTGCCCTGCCCATCCGACCAGCCCGTCTACATCCTGTAATCTAAGGCTTTCCGCCTCGCTATTGACCACACCACCAATTTTTGCATCATCTGTGAATTTACTGATCTCAACCGCCACATTCACGTCCAGACCGTCGATGTACCGTCAGTACGTTCAGTCAGAAAATAGCGGAATCTCATTCTGTGATGTTCGCAGGCGCGAGTCGAGGTGAGTCGCGCCGCCTATTTGACTGCGGTGTGCGTCACTGGTTTCCATAAACTTCAACTCCCCGGCCTCACTAACACCCAATAACCTGCCTTTGGGAGTCTTCAACCATTCGGCGATTCTACCCTCTTTCTTCTTATCCTTTCTCCTTCGTTTTTCCCAGGTGGTCGGCGATCGCAGTGGATCCGGGGATGGAAGATGTGGAGATACTTGAGGGACTATTTCCCGATCTCGGTGCGTTTTCCCCGTTCACCAGCCCGCCCGTTTCAGGGAATTCGGCTTCGGTGAGGGAAGGTTCCCCAGGACGGTGCCAAGGATGAGGGGGTCTTTGTCTGCAGGTTTGGGATGGAGGAGCTGGGGGTCATCGCCCCACCCCCCCCCACTTGGGGCTCAGGAGAATAAGGGCATTAAAAAATAGAAGCCTTTTCTCACAGCGCTCCCACACCCGCCCTCCACCCAAACCGTAAATCCCAGTCCTTGCTCTATCAGCCATTGTGAAAAGCTCTCGTCTACCTTATTTAAACCCCTCATAATCTTGTCCCCCTGACCGGCCTCCCCTTGTCCCTAATTCTTATTTTGTTCTTCCCGTATTCCAGCTCGAATTCACCAGCTCTGCACAATCGCCCTCGTCGCCACATTCTCACAGTGCTACTTTGGTGATTGATCATTTCCTATCACGTCGACACACTCTTTCACAAGCGTTCAACCCCCATTCTCCTTCTTGTCTCTCCTTCCCAACGCATTCTACAGCCGCACATCACCAAGACCTCTGCATCAACCTCGCCTTCCAATTGGTCTCCATGGTGTTGTCAGCAAGAAACTTTGACCCCTGACTCAGGCTCCCAATGATAGGAGATCCTGGTCCTTTAACCTCTGCACTTGATCATTTCAATGACCTGCAATGGCAAACCAGCCAGAGAATGGCCAACCCCAACAAGAGAGATTCTAACCATCGCCCCTTGACGTTCAATGGCATTACCATCACTGAATCCCCCCATTATCACCATCCTGGGGGTTACCATTGATCAGAAACTGAACTGGACCCAGCCACATTAATACTGTGGCTACCAGGGCAGGTCAGAGGCTGGCAATCCTGCGGAGAGTAACTCACCTCCTGACCCCCCCAAAGCCTGTCCACCATCTACAAGGCACAAGTCAGGAGTGTGATGGAATACTCTCCACTTGCCTGGATGAGCGCAGCTCCCAACAACACTCAAGAAGCTCGACACCATCCAGGACAAAGCAGCCCCGCTTGATTGGCTCCCCATCCACAAACATTCACTCCCTCCACCACCGATGCACAGTGGCAGCCGTGTGTACCGTCTACAAGATGCACCGCAGCAACTCACCAAGGCTCCTTAGGCAGCACCTTCCAAACCCACGGCCTCTACCATCTAGAAGGACAAGAGCAGCAGATACCTGGGAACCCCACCACCTGGAGGTTCCCCTCCCAGTCACTCACCACCCCGACTGGGAAATATATCGGCCGTTCCTTCACTGTCGCTGGGTCAAAATCCTGGGACTCCCTCCCTAACAGCACTGTGGGTGTACCTACACCACACGGGACTGCAGCGGGTTCAAGAAGGCGGCTCACCCGCCACCTTCTCAAGGGGCAACTAGGGATGGGCAATAAATGCTGGGCCTAACCAGCAATGCTGAAATTTAATAAAAGACAGACCCTTGGTTATCAGTTCGAGCTTATCAGTTATCAGTTTGGAGATCTGCAGAGTTAACAATTTGAACTGGACTAATGAACAGTCGTAACCTTTGCTCAGTTCATGGTAGGCCGATATTGGGAAGGCAACCTTGATTCTTCAAGTTAAACATTGCCTAAACAGACGTTCGTGGGCAAGCGGGATCAATAGAAACCTTCAGAGTCACTGAAAGGAATCAAAACAGTTTTTCTGTCCCCCTCTCTCACTCAGTCCAGCGACCTTCGTATGTTGACCATTCGGTTTCGATTTCGACACAGACCCCGGTTTAGGTGCCCAGCGCCCCCGCCCAAAACAGGAATGGGGGCCCCTCACTGATTATTAAAAAAGCAACTTAAATTCAGATAGTGTCTTTGACACAATGAAATATCCCAGGAAGCTTAATCAGGGACAGGGGTGGTTATAAAACAAGTGGCATTTAACTCTGAAAAGAGTGAAGTGATTCACTTTGGGGGAGCTAACAAGGCCGGGAATACACAATGAGCGCTAGAACGCGCGGAGGTGCGGAGGACCAGAGGGACTGTGGGCGGCATGTTCGAGAATCCCTGAAGGCAGCAGCTACGGTAGATAAGGTGGTTAGGGAGGCATATGGAATATTTGCCTTTATTAACCGAGGCAGGGAGGTTATGACAGAGCTGTATAAAACACTGCTAGGCCCCAGCTAGAGTACTGAGTGCCGTTGTCGTCGCCACTCTATAGGAAGGATGTGGTTGCGCTGGAGAGGGAGCAGAGGAGATTCACCAGGAGGCTGCCTGGGTTGGAGCGGTCTCAGGCTATGGAGAGAGGCTGGTTAGGCCGGGGTTGTTTTCCTTGGAGCAGAGAAGGCCGAGGGGGGGCCTGATCAAGGTGGACAATATTATGAGGGACATGGATAGGGTGGATAGGGAGGAACTTTCCCCCTTAGTAGAGGGTCAATAACCAGGGGGCAGAGATTGAAGGTCAGGGACAGGAGGTTTAGAGGGGATTTGAGGAGAAACCTTTTCCCCCAGAGGATGCTGGGAATCTGGAACCCGCTGCCTGAAACGGTGGGAGAGGCGGGAACAACATTTAAGAAGCATTTAGATGAGCGATTGGAACTCCCCAGCAAACAAGGTGACGGCCCAAGTGCTGTGAAACGGGGTTAGAATAGAGAGGGGCTTCATGGCTAGCACAGACACGATGGGCCGAAGGGTCTCTTTCCCTGTTGGCATGGCGGCCAACTATGGAACGATTAAATGTGGGAATGTGGAAGAGGCTGGAATTGGAGGAGGGCTGATGTCTTCAAAGGATTCAGAGATAAGGGTGTGCGAGTCCATGGAGGGGTTGGGAAACAAGGATGAGAATTTTAAAGTTGAGACCTTGCTTGGAACGGGAGTCAATGCGATGACCTCAAATGTACAGAGGTTAAAACGTGAGAGACCATGCTCAGATTTGGAATAGTTGAGTCCAGAGATAACTAGGCAGTGGACGAGGGTTTAAGGAGGCAAACCAGTTGAGACAACGTTGAGTGATGTACCAAAGATGCAAAGAGGTTTTAGAGATTGTGCGGAAAGATACAAATTGGGTCCATGAGCCCTTGATGCCAGATCCCTGTCAAGGAACACTAATGTTAATCCACCTGGGAGGATCTTGGGACGATATTTAGGAGGAAACTTCAGAATTAGACCACGCCTGCTATTAAAACGTGGATTCACTTGATGACTTGGGAGCTCACCTCTAGCGTCACACGTTTGTATCACAGCCTCAGGCGGACAAAACGCACGGTGCGATTTTCAATACGCTACACGCCCACAAACCAGAAACAGCAAGCGGCATTTATATAGCTCCTTTCGTACAATAAAACACTGATGGGAACATCGCGAAGGTGAAATCTGATGCCAAGCCACCTCAGGAGATGGTAGGGCACTTGCCAAAGGCTTGGACAAGGATTGCAGGGGGCGTCGTAAAGGAGGCGAGGGAATCGGAGAGGTTGAGGGAGGGAAATCCAGAGCTTTAGGGGCCCAGGCAACTGATGGCGCAGTTACCCGATCGTGGAGCGATGCCAATCAGGGATATTCGAGAGGTCAAAAACGGTACATCGCAGAGATCTCAGTGGGCCTGTTTACATATGAATTAAGGCTGGGAGGCGTGACATGCTGTAATTCTATTGATACTGAAAGTATGCCTGGAAAGTAAGTCAGGTGGAAAAGGAGGACTTGTTGTGTGGGTAGCTCCCAGTCTTGTAATCATTCTTCGATTGTCCCTTCACCTCCAGCTGGTGAAAACAGCCGACCTGAATCCTGAGAAGAACTACGTCATCGGTTACCATCCCCACGGGATAATGTGCATCAGCGCCTTCTGTAACTTCTGCACCGAGGCCACGGATTTCTCTAAGATCTTCCCGGGCATCACTCCACATCAGGCCACACTAAACGGGCTTTTCTATTTCCCTCTCTACAGAGATTACATCCTCGGCGGAGGTAAGGGTGATCCCACGGTTTCTCCGTTTTATCCTCCCTTCTTTTTCTGATGATGGCATCAGGGTATCGCCAGGGTAACCCATTTGCCACCACCTCCTGTTTGGCATCCACCCCCCCCACCTCCCGAGCTCCATCTCAAACATTCACTCCCTCTACCGTTGCCGCACAGATGGCGAACACCTTTGTTCGCGGCTGAGATTCTCCGGATCTCCGGAACGCCAAGGTTCCCCCCCATCCCACTTTCCAGCGGGACGGTCTCAAGGCGGGATTCTCCAATAATAGGGCTATGTCCCCCACGCCCGCGGCAAAACGCACGCGAGTCACTCTGGATTAATCTGGAGTAAATCCAGGGTGATTCGCCAATTTGCTGGGGGTTAGCAGGGCCCTGGACTGCTTCTTGCAGGTCCGGCTGCCGATACGAGGCCCTGCATTTCCAGTCGGGGATCCGCGCATGCGCACAGCGGCGGCCTGCGTCGGCCAGCCCGCGCGACCTGGCTGACCCACACCGCCCCCCCCCCCCGAGAATATAGGCACCCCCAGATCACGTGCGCCCGTGGATCGGTGGCCCCCGATCGGTAGTTTGGCCATCTTGGAGGCACCCCCCGGGTAAATGATCCCCGTGCCCCCCACCGGGGTCGCCGTGGACTGAGTCGATTGCCCGCTGGGTGGAGTAATGAGAGAACTACGGCAGCGGGAACCCGGCCAACTGCCGGCTGAGAATCGCCGCGGGGGCCTCTTTCAATGGCCCCTGACCGGCGCCGCGTTGGCAGCGATTCGCCCAGAGAATCGCGGGAGCGGCGTTGGACCCGATCTCGGGTTTGACACCCATTCTCTGCCCACATGCCAAGTGCGCAATTCCGGCCCGGAGGCTGGGAGAATCCCGCCCAGTGTGTACTGTTACGACACCCTGAGATAGAGCACGGTCAATTCCAGCCCCCCTTGACCCAGAGTCGCAACAAAATTGAATCAACCAATTGGAAAAATACCCAAAATCTTTGGCCCCTCAGCTGCCCAATATTCACTCACCAAGGTTTGTAAATTTAAACACAATTATGTTTTTTATTATCAAGGAGAGATCGTGTGTGACAAATCTGTTAGAGTTCTTTGAGGAGGTAACGAGGAAGTTAGACAAAGGAGAACCAGTGGATGTGATTTATTTAGATTTCCAGAAGGCCTTTGACAAGGTGCCGCATAGGAGACTGTTAAATAAGTTAAGAGCCCACGGTGTTCAGGGTAAGATCCTGGCATGGATAGAGGATTGGCCGACTGGCAGAAGGCAGAGAGTGGGGGGATAAAGGGGTCTTTTTCAGGAAGGCAGCCGGTGACTAGTGGTGTGCCTCAGGGGTCTGTGCTGGGACCACAACTTTTCACAATATACATTAATGATCTGGAGGAAGGAACTGAAGGCACTGTTGCTAAGTTTGCAGATGATACAAAGATCTGTAG
Organism: Scyliorhinus canicula; assembly: GCF_902713615.1. Taxonomy (NCBI): domain Eukaryota; kingdom Metazoa; phylum Chordata; class Chondrichthyes; order Carcharhiniformes; family Scyliorhinidae; genus Scyliorhinus; species Scyliorhinus canicula. Next base: position 11,129,292 of record NC_052174.1, read on the forward strand.
AGGGACAGGTAGTATTGAGGAAGCAAGGGGGCTGCAGAAGGATTTGGACAAGCTAAGAGAGTGGACAATGAAGTGGCAAATTAAATACAATGTGGAAAAGTATGAGGTTAGGCACTTTGGAAGGAGAAATTTTGGCATAGACTTTTCTAAATGGGGAAATGCTTCGGAAAGCAGAAGCACAAAGGGACTGGGGAGTCCTTGTTCAAGATTCTCTTAAGGTTAATGTGCAGGTTCAGTCGGCAGTTAGGAAGGCAAATGCAATGTTAGCATTATTGTCGAGAGGGCGAGAATACAAGAGCAGGGATGTACTTCTGAGGCTGTATCAGGCTCTGGTCAGACCCCATTTGGAGTATTGTGAGCAGTTTTGGGCCCCGTATCTAAGGAAGGATGTGCTGGGCCTTGGAAAGGGTCCAGTGGAGGTTCACAAGAATGATCCGTGGAATGAAGAGCTTGTCATATGAGGAACGGTTGAGGACTCTGGGTCTGTAGTCGGAGTTTAGAAGGATGAGGGGGGATCTTATTGAAACTTACAGGATACTGCGAGGCCTGGATAGAGTGGACGTGGAGAGGATGTTTCCACTTGTAGGAAAAACTAGAACCAGAGGACACCATCTCAGACTAAAGGGACGATCCTTTAAAACCGTGACGAGGAGGAACTTCAGCCAGAGGGTGGTGAATCTGTGGAACTCTTTGCCGCAGAAGGCTGTGGAGGCCAAATCACTGAGTGTCTTTAAGACAGAGATAGATGGGTTCTTGATTAATAAGGGAATCAGGGGATATGGGGAGAAGGCAGGAGAATGGGGGTGAGAAAAATATCAGCCATGATCGAATGGCGGAGCAGACTCGATGGGCCGAGTGGCCTAATTCTACTCCTATGTCTTATGGTCTTATGGATGCATGGAAGGTGAAGAGAGGGCGTCATCATGGTCGACAGGCGACAAGGGTGAAGACGGGCCACGTGGAACTAGGTAGAGGGAGATGTGGGAATCTGGGCCCAGGGTCAAACATCAGGGCGCGTGCTTCCTTCCGAGACTCTCGGACACTAGTTCCAGACGGGCTTTCTGACCTCTCTCTCTCTCTCTCCTGCCCAGGTGGGCGATCGGTCAGCAGGTCAAGCCTCAACCATATCCTGTCAAAGAGCGGGACGGGAAACGCAGTGGTCGTTGTGGTTGGAGGGGCTGCCGAGTCGATGACAGGGAGGCGCGGGGAGCACTCACTCTTATTGAAGAACAGGAAGGGGTTCATCCGGATTGCTTTGATGCATGGGTAAGTGGACAAGTGACCCCCACAAACACCCCCCCCCTCCCCACCGTGTCCTCACAAGCCACCCCCGCAAGCTCAAGTGTGCCAAGACACCCGGCAATACGCCTTCTTGCCTGCTGTCCGACCATGGGGTGCGTCGCAGCTGAGCTCCATACCGTCCTCCCCCAGAGGCACGGGAAGGTGATTGTGAGGGAGGGGTGGGTCGGGGGGTGCTTCTATCGCCTCCCGGGGGAAACAGAGGTCAACCGCAGCCCAGCAGAGGCCGGGATGCACCACTAGGAGTCCGAGGATAGGCGCTGGTGGGTTTAAAGCGAGGTGATGATGAGGTGATGTTTGGGCTGGGGGACTGGTTTAACCTCCCCTTGCGGGAAGCACATTGATTGGGATTCGCTGCTTGTGGCGGCTTGCTGTGCACAAAATGGCTGCTGACTTTCCTCCATCTGTGCTCCCCACCGCACAGAGCGCGGAGTCAGGAGGCTGTGGGTTCAAATCCCATTTCAGAGATGCAACCGATCCTCCAGCGCCAGCCGACAGAGGCGCCATCTTTCGGATTGGGCATGGATCCCAGGAAGGCCCTTCCGGTCCTCCCAGGTGCATGTCGAAAGGCCTCTACGCTGCTGGTCGCTGATGGGAAGGAGAGGTTACTCCGGGGTTTTGTGCACGAGGACCACTCAGAGAGACTGCCAGCTCATTGTCACATGGCGGCCATGGGATCTTGCTGAGGGCACAAGTATCTGCCCTCACCCCCCATTCCCAACTGTGACTCCGCTTCAATTTGAGTCCATCAATTTGTTTTTCCTCCTCCAGAGATTTTTCTTCATTCACTCGTTCGCTTCGTCTCCAGAGATTAATCTATCCACCCTTTTTCTCTGTCCAGGGCGGATCTGGTCCCCGTCTACAGTTTTGGGGAGAACGACATCTTCGACCAGGTGATTTTCAGGCCGGGAAGCTGGATGAAGCACTTCCAGGTCACGTTTCAGAAGTACATGGGCTTTGCACCCTGCTTCCTCAAGGGCAGAGGCCTCGTGTTCAGCGGTTCCTGGGGGCTCATGCCCTACGCCAAGCCTATCGTGACTGTAGGTCAGTACAGCGCCCTTCCCCGTGCGGGAATGTCAGCCCTCAGGGTAGAATATCTGCTCTCTCTCGAAGTCAAGCGGCTGTTTGAGATTCTTCCCCCCCCCCCGCCATCTCTGAGAGAGGACAACTTGGGAGGGGGACCAATGGATGCGATGGAGGAGAGGAGGAAATGTTGAGTTGGGAATGGCGCTCTCACAGGGAGCGGGCGGAATATGGGACTCGCTCCCAAGGGGAGTGGGGAGAATGTGGGACTCGCTCCCAAGGGGAGTGGGGAGAATGTGGGACTCGCTCCCATGGGGAGAATGTGGGACTCGCTCCCATCATGGGGAGTGGAGAGAATGTGGGACTCGCTCCCATCATGGGGAGTGGAGAGAATGTGGGACTCGCTCCCATGGGGAGAATGTGGGACTCGCTCCCATGGGGAGAATGTGGGACTCGCTCCCATGGGGAGAATGTGGCACTCGCTCCCATGGGGAGAATGTGGCACTCGCTCCCATGGGGAGAATGTGGGACTCGCTCCCATCATGGGGAGTGGAGAGAATGTGGGACTCGCTCCCATGGGGAGAATGTGGGACTCGCTCCCATGGGGAGAATGTGGCACTCGCTCCCATGGGGAGAATGTGGGACTCGCTCCCATGGGGAGAATGTGGGACTCGCTCCCATGGGGAGAATGTGGGACTCGCTCCCATGGGGAGAATGTGGGACTCGCTCCCATGGGGAGTGGAGAGAATGTGGGACTCGCTCTCAGGGAGCGGGCGGAATATGGGACTCGCTCCCAAGGGGAGTGGGGAGAATGTGGGACTCGCTCCCAAGGGGAGTGGGGAGAATGTGGGACTCGCTCCCATGGGGAGAATGTGGGACTCGCTCCCATGGGGAGAATGTGGGACTCGCTCCCATCATGGGGAGTGGAGAGAATGTGGGACTCGCTCCCATGGGGAGAATGTGGGACTTGCTCCCATGGGGAGAATGTGGGACTCGCTCCCATGGGGAGAATGTGGGACTCGCTCCCATGGGGAGAATGTGGCACTCGCTCCCATGGGGAGAATGTGGGAGTCGCTCCCATGGGGAGAATGTGGGACTCGCTCCCATGGGGAGAATGTGGGACTCGCTCCCATGGGGAGAATGTGGGACTCGCTCCCATGGGGAGAATGTGGGACTCGCTCCCATGGGGAGAATGTGGGACTCGCTCCCATGGGGAGAATGTGGGACTCGCTCCCATGGGGAGTGGAGAGAATGTGGGACTCGCTCCCATGGGGAGAATGTGGGACTCGCTCCCAAGGGGAGTGGGGAGAATGTGGGACTCGCTCCCATGGGGAGAATGTGGGACTCGCTCCCATGGGGAGAATGTGGGACTCGCTCCCATCATGGGGAGTGGAGAGAATGTGGGACTCGCTCCCATGGGGAGAATGTGGGACTCGCTCCCATGGGGAGAATGTGGGACTCGCTCCCATGGGGAGAATGTGGGACTCGCTCCCATGGGGAGAATGTGGCACTCGCTCCCATGGGGAGAATGTGGGACTCGCTCCCATGGGGAGAATGTGGGACTCGCTCCCATGGGGAGAATGTGGGACTCGCTCCCATGGGGAGAATGTGGGACTCGCTCCCATGGGGAGAATGTGGGACTCGCTCCCATGGGGAGAATGTGGGACTCGCTCCCATGGGGAGAATGTGGGACTCGCTCCCATGGGGAGAATGTGGGATTCGCTCCCATGGGGAGTGGAGAGAATGTGGGACTCGCTCCCATGGGGAGAATGTGGGACTCGCTCCCATGGGGAGTGGAGAGAATGTGGGACTCGCTCCCATGGGGAGAATGTGGGACTCGCTCCCATGGGGAGTGGGGAGAATGTGGGACTCGCTCCCATGGGGAGAATGTGGTACTCGCTCCCACGGGGAGTGGGGAGAATGTGGGACTCGCTCCCAAGGGGAGTGGGGAGAATGTGGGACTCGCTCCCACAGGGTGTGGGAAAATGTGGAACTCGCTCCCACAGGGAGTGGGAAGAATGTGGGACTCACTCCCACGGGGAGTGGGAAGAATGTGGTACTCGCTCCCATGGGGAGAACGCAGGACTCACTCCCATAGGGAACATCGAACAGTACAGCACAGAACAGGCCCTTTGGCCCTCAATGTTATGCCCAGCATTGTCTGAAACCAAGATCAAGCTATCCCGCTCCCTGTCATTCTGGTGTTCTCCATGTGCCTATCCAATAACCGCTTGAAAGTTCCTAAAGTGTCCGACTCCACTATCACAGCAGGCAGTCCATTCCACACCCTAACAACTCTCTGAGTAAAGAACCTACCTCTGGAATCCCTCCTATATCTCCCACCCCGAACCTTATAGTTATGCCCCCTTGTAACAGCTACATCCACCTGAGGAAATAGTCTCTGAACGTCCACTCTACCTGCCCCCATCATCATCTTATAAACCTCTATTAAGTCACATCTCATCCTCCTCCGCTCCAAAGAGAAAAGCCCTCGCTCCCTCAACCTTTCCTCATAAGACCTATCCTGCAAACCAGGCAGCATCCTGGTAAATCTCCTTTGCACCCTTTCCAATGCTTCCACATCCTTCCTATAATGAGGTGACCAGAATCGCACACAATACTCCAAACGTGGTCTCACCAGGGTCATGTACAGTTGCAGCATAACCCCACGGCTTAAACTCAAGCCCCCTGTTAATAAACGCTAACACACTGTAAGCCTTCTTCACAGCTCTATCCACTTGAGTGGCAACCTTCAGAGATCTGTGGACATGAACCCCAAGATCTCTCTGTTCCTCCACATTCCTCAGAACCCTGCTGTTGACCCTGTAATCCGCGTTCAAATTTTTTTCGACCAAAATGAATCACCTCGCACTTATCAGGGTTAAACTCCATCTGCCATTTTTCGGCCCAGCTCTGCATCCTATCAATGTCTCTTTGCAGCCTACAACAGCCCTCCACCTCATCCACTACTCCACCAATCTTGCTGTCATCAGCAAATTTACTGACCCCCCCTTCAGCCCCCTCCTCCAAGTCATTGATAAAAATCACAAATAGCAGAGGACCCAGCACTGATCCCTGTGGTACACCGCTGGTAACTGGTCTCCAGTCTGAAAAATTTCCATGCACCACCACCCTCTGTCTTCTATGTGATAGCCAGTTACTTAGCCAATTGGCCAAATTTCTCTCTATCCCACACCTCCTTACTTTCTTCATGAGCCGACCGTGGGGAACCTTATCAAACGCCTTACTAAAATCCATGTATACGACATCAACTGCTCTACCTTCATCTACACACTTAGTTACCTCCTCAAAGAATTCAATCAAATTTGTGAGGCAAGACTTACCCTTCATGAATCCGTGTTGACTATCCCGGATATGGTCATAAATCCTATCCTTCAGGACCTTTTCCATTAACTTATCGACCACCGAAGTAAGACTAACTGGCCTATAATTACCAGGGTCTTTCCTATTCCCTTTCTTGAACAGAGGAACAACATTCGCCACTCTCCAGTCCTCTGGCACTATCCCCGTGGACAGTGAGGAATCAAAGATCAAAGCCAAAGGCTCTGCAATCTCATCCCTTGCCTCCCAAAGAATCCTTGGATATATCCCATCTAGCCCAGGGGACTTGTCAACCCTCAGGCTTTTCAAAATTGCTAATACATCTTTCCTCAAAACATCTATCTCCTCCAGCCTACCCGCCTGTATCACACTCTCATCCTCAAAAACATAGCCCCTCTCCTTGGTGAACACTGAAGAAAAGTATTCATTCAATGCCTCTCCTATTTTTTCTGACTCCATGCGCAAGTTCCCACTACTGTCCTTGACCAACCCCACCCTCACCCTGGTGATTCTTTTATTTCTCACATAATAGTAAAAAGCCAAGGCTTCTCATGCCCCCTCCTAGCTCTCCTAAGCCTTTTTTTAAGCTCATTCCTTGCTATCTTGTAACTCTCAAGCGACCCAACTGACCCTTGTTTTCTCATCCTTACATACTCTTTCTTTTTCCTCTTGACAAGACATTCAACCTCTTTTGTGAACCATGGTTCCCTCACACGGCCATTTCCTCCCTGCCTGACAGGGACATACCTATCAAGGACACGCAGTTTTTGTTCCTTGAACAAGCTCCACTTTTCATTTGTGCCTTTCCCTGACAGTTTCTGTTCCCATCTTATGCTCCCTAATTCTTGCCTAATCGCATCATAATTACCCCTCCCCCAATTATAAACCTTGCCCTGCCGTATGGCCCTAACCCTCTCCACTGCAATAGTGAAAGACACCAAATTGTGGTCACTATCTCCAAAGTGCTCTCCCACAAACAAATCTAACACTTGGCCCGGTTCATTACCCAGTACCAAATCCAATGTGGCCCCCCCTCTTGTCGGCCTATCCACATATTGTGTCAGGAAACCCTCCTGCACACACTGTACAAAAACTTCCCCATCCGAACTGTTCGACCTATAGAGGTTCCAATCAGTATTTGGAAAGTTAAAGTCACCCATGACAACTACCCTGAGACCTCCACACCTACCATAATCTGCTTTGCAATTTCTTCCTCCACATCTCTATTACTATTTGGGGGCCTATAGAAAACTTCTAACAATGTGACCGCTCCTTTCCTATTTCTAACTTCGGCCCATATTCCCTCAGTTGGCAGATCCCCTTCGAACTGCCTTTCTGCAGCCGTTAAACTATCCTTGATTAATAATGCTTCTCCTCCACCTCTTTTACCACCTTCCCTACTCTTACTGAAACATCTGTACCCCGGAACTTCCAACAACCATTCCTGTCCCTGTTCTAACAATGTCTCTGTAATGGCCACAACATCGTAGTCCCAAGTACCAATCCACGCTCCAAGTTCACCTACCTTATTCCGGATGCTCCTTGCATTGAAGTAGACACACTTCAACCCACCTTTCTGTCTGCCAGTACACTCCTGCGACCTTGATACCCTCCTCAGTACCTCACTACTCTTAACACTGGCTACTCGTTTTCCCCTTCACCAGAAAAATTAGTTTAAACCCCCCCCCCCCCCCCCCCCCCGAAGAGCTGTAGCAAATTTCCCTCCCAGGATATTGGTGCCCCTCTGGTTCAGGTGCAAACCGTCCTGTCTGTACAGGTCCCACCTTCCCCAGAATGTGCTCCAATTATCCACGTACCTGAAACCCTCCCTCCTACACCATCCCTGCAGCCATGTGTTTATCTGCGCTCTCTCCCTGTTCCTCAACTCGCTAGCACGTGGCACCGGCAACAAACCAGAGATGACAACATGGTTTGTCCTGGCTCTCAGCTTCCACCCTAGCTCCCTAAATTCCTGTTTTAAATATCTGTCCCTTCTCTTATCTATGTCGTTGGTACCAATGTGTACCACGACTTGTGGCTGTTTCCCCCTCCCCGTTAAGGATTCTGAAAACACGGTCCGAGACGTCACGGACCCTGGCACCTGGGAGGCAACATACCATCCGTGCGTCTCTTTCGCTGCCACAGAACCGTCTATCTGTCCCTCTAACTATCGAGTCCCCAATAACTATTGCTCTCCTGCCTTCCCTTCTGAGCCACAAGGACAGACTCAGTGTTGGAGACTGTTCACCGTGGCTTACCCCTGGTAGGTCGTCCCCCTCAACAGTATCCAAAACGGTATACGTTACTGAGGGGACGACAACAGAGGATCCCTGCACTGACTGCTCCCTCTCACCGTCACTCATCTATCTTGATTCTTCGGAGTAACTACATCCCTGAAGCTACTATCTATGACCACCTCAGCGTCCCGAATGATCCGAAGTTCATCCAGCTCCAGCTCCAGTTCCCTAATGCGGTTTCTGAGGAGCTGGAGATGGGAGTGGGGAGATTGTGGGTCTCACTCCCGCAGGGAGTGGGGAGAATGTGGAACTCGCTCCCAGAGGGAGTGGCTGAGGCAATTTGAAAGAGAAAGTTTGAAGGGGAAAGCTGGATAAATACAGGAGGGGATGAAGAGGCAGGTGGAGCAAGAGACCAAAGTAGAATATCAGCAACCAGCAATAAAGATCAAGTGAGTGTGAGTGCGCGAGAGAGAGAGAGAGAGAGAAAACGATGGGAAGTGGGCGAGAGAGCATTACAGGCGAGCGAGACAGGGTGAGCGAGACAAGGCGAGCGAGCGAGACAGAGCGAGCGAGACAGGGTGAGCGAGGCAGGGCGGGCGAGCGAGGTATTTATAAAGTATGGGCTTGCAGACCACGAAGATACAATCAAACAAGAGCTTTATTGGAAAGGTGTTTCCACACAGGCTGTGAAGGTAGACTGACTGTTGGCCCGCACAAACGGCTGATGATGTCATCAATACATCATGTGATCTGACTCTTAAAGTGACAGTTCCAAGCAGAAACAAAGATGAACACACAGCATAATAATACACAATGAATACACTGCACGTTCCTCTCCCTTTAAACTGGAGATTCCTACGATGAAACACAACATAAATTAACGATCAAAATTTACAACGTGCAATTGAAGAAAAAAAGTCAAAAGTTAGACGTTTCAGAGGACGTCGATCCCTGTGTGGCTGTCGGTGAACATCAGGCATCTGCTGTTTCCTGTTGACTGCAGTGTTTTTTCTGATTTAGTTTGGACATTGTCCATAGTTGCGTTTGCAGGTTCCCGCAGTGTTGAAGTGTCCTCAACTGAGATGCCGTCGTTCACGGTTCTTTGTGGTGTTGTCAGATTCTCAGGAATGTCTCGGTCTTCACTTACACAGTTAGCTGCAGAGTCTCGGGTCATTCCGACTCTGGCCAATTAGTTCTAGTTAGTAAAGGTTGGTCAGGATTTACCCTCCACAGGCGTCCCAGGTATGAACAGTGTAGGCGACCCGCCCTGTTTGTGCCGAAACAATGGGCGGTATCAACTTGTCGCTGCTGGTATGGTTCCTCGCCGATACCCTCTGACCTTTCTGAAAAACACGGTATTTAGCCCTGCTCTCATGTCGCAAAACCTGATTTTCCTGTTTCCTCTCAAGTATCTCCCTCATCTGAGGCAGCTTCAGCAAATCAAACACTGCAGTTTTATCATGAGTAACTCAAATTAACTTTTAAGTTCCAGAATGTGTTGTCTTCCTGTTTGTTATCAGGAATTGTCGGAGTCGTTTAGACAATGATCCTTGCTCCCGAGTTACCGTCAATAAATCCTTCATTGTCTGAACAAGCCTTTCAGCCAGCCCATTTGAGGCAGGATAAATAAGAGTGAATCGGATGCGTTGGAATCCATTCTCCTTTAGATAATTTGTGAACTCTCACAGCATGAGCTGTGGCCCATTGTCGCCAACAAGTTGTTCAGGATAAACGAATCTTGCACAAATCTCATCCAGTCTTTCTGTCGTTCTGGAGGACAAAGTCTTCAGGACATTTCGATGCGGGTCTACCACAATGAACAACACTCGTCCTTCGAATATTCCCCCAGAATCTACATAAACTCTTTGCCATCTCTGAATTTATAGACCATGGAATCCAATTTATCTTGGATAGGGTCGGTGTTTACAGCAGGTGGATTGCTAAGAGATTTTGGAGCAAAAGAACGCGCGCGCGCGCGCGAGAGAGATAGAGCACCCGGAGAGAGAGAATGCGCGCGGAGTGATAGATAGAGCACCCGGAGAGAGAGAACGCGCGCGGAGAGAGAGATAGAGCACCCGGAGAGAATCCACGAGGAGAGAGCGCGCATGGAGAGAGAGCAGAGAGAGAGCGAGCGCGCACGGAGAGAGTGCGCGCGCGGAGAGAGAGCGCGTGCGGTGAGAGAACGTGCGCGGAGAGAGAGCGCGCGCGGAGAGAGAGCGGAGAGAGAGCGAGCGCGCACGGAGAGAGTGCGTGCACAGAGAGCGTGCGCGGAGAGAGAGTGCGCGCGGAGAGAGAGCACGCGCGGAGAGAGAGCGCGCACGCGGAGAGAGAGCGCGCGTTGAAAGAGAGCGCGCGCGGAGAGAGAGCGCACACGCGTGAGAGAGGGGGAGCACGAGAGAAAGAGTGGGGGACGCGAGAGTGAGAGAGGGGGGTGCGAGAGTGAGGCGTGGGAGTGAGAGGGGGCGCGAGAGAGCGTGAGTGAGAGCACGAGATAGAGAGTGCGAGAGAGAGCGCGAAATACAGAGCGCGAGATAGAGAGAGGGAGCGCGATAGAGGGAGCGCGCGGGACAGAGCTCGCGCGAGATTGCGCGAGAGAGGTCAGCTGTGGTGATGGGCTGGGGTTGTGAGCTGGTGGATTGGTTGGTGTGGGAGGGTGCGGGCTAGATTTAGTGGCGGTATTACTGAGCTGCGTTCTTTTCTCTGAACAGTCGGTGAGCCAATTCCAGTCACCCAGAGCCCAAACCCTTCAGAGGAGGAGGTCGATCGTTATCACGCGGAGTATGTGGAAGCCTTAATCGGACTATTCAACAAGTACAAGGTGCGGTGTGGACTGTCAGAGGAAGCAGAGCTGACTCTTTACTGAGTCACTGGAGTGAGGGGAACATCCCAGTCTGTCATCAGGAATCAAACTCGCTTT